>NW_026917570.1:0-23652 GCF_035046485.1 Aedes albopictus
GGGCCCTTATTATGGCGGTAACCGCTTCCACACGACGACACAGACTCTCAGCCAGCGCAGCACAGCGACCGACCTCCACCGGGATGCCAAATTTGGTAAAACAAGTCCGGAGTGTGTTGTGTATACCTGTTGTTGCCCACTAGATAGTTCGTTGCCTGCGTTGTTCGTTTGTCGCTGCTCTCGATCGACTCCGGTACTCTCGGCTCAGTCAGAGACTCGAGGGTCTTTTGAATATGGTGGCGGTGGTGGTGTCATGGTTGACGATGAGGAGGTAGTTCAGTTTAATGAGGATCGTTTTCCCCTTGGCTGTGGGAATCACAGTGTTTTGTTCAGCATGAATAATGTGACCATTATTATTAGCAAGTATGGGACTTGCAACACTGAACTATATCGTACCTACTCATGTAGGCTTCCAAGAAAACGCAGCAGCCAGCGATTCTTCCTACGTTTCAGGGAAGCACGCTGCACCGTTGATTAACCTTGTCATTGACACTGCGCCGCCGATCCAAGCATGCGTTGCGTCCATCCGCATGAGTTTTTGTTTTTGTTTCGCTACTGAGTCGTTGCAGTTTCAACCCACGCCTGCTGGGACTGGTTTTGTTTCGTTCATTCATAAAATTCTAAAAATGTCGGATTAGCTGGCGCAAATTCCCTGTTCACACATACACATGAACGCGAGTTACTAGATGATGATGATGATGACGCCGCTTCCAACATCCCACGCACTCGCAAATCCTCCGCCTAGAATGCTAATAACAATAAACATCGCAATTTTTCGTTCGATTCCGTACAGCTGTGCCCAAACAGGCCATGACTCAACCTTCTTACCCCAAAGACCAATAAAAACATCGAATTAAGGTGAATATATAACGAAGCCACACCTTGAATTTTCAAGAGCACAAATCTGATGAATCGAATGTTGGTTTGTGTTGAAAAGTTGATCGATTGGTTATTCGCTGGTGGTGACCAAACGATTAACTTTTCAGTGAAAACCAACATTCGGTTCTTCAGATTTGTGCTCTTGAAAATTCGAGGTATGGCTTCTTCATATCTTCACCTTAAACTCATATTAAACTTTAGCGATATACTGGGAGATACAGTTACTAGATACGCATCAAGAGTTCGTTCTGCTCTGCTAGGGGTCAACCCGCTTGGCGCCACCGAACAATAGCTCAATGAATCAATCCTTTATTGCCTTCATCAGCGTTGATCCCCAACGCCAGCCAGCCCGGAGAGTGGTATCGATTAAATTTAATTATCGATTAAATGTGAACGGGCAATTTAATCTTATGCCACTGCTGCTGCCACACAGGCAGAGATGGATGAACAGCCGACGACAACGACGACGACGACGACTCAAGTCAAGTGGAAGTGCCAACGCACTTGCTATATCTCCACATAGGTAGGCCGTTGCATCGGCTGCAATGCAGCGCGCCGATGCGGGGAGGACCCACTGACCTTGTAACGGCGACATAGGCAAGACTTGCAATAAAATTACGACGACAGTGGTGTCGCTAACTGGCTGCACACTTGCCTCTGATATGTACCTCAAGTTGACATCTTGGGTGGTTTGTGAAGGGATGCTCAAGCTCGATTAATCAAGAACATTTAAAAACACGGACACGTTTGGAAGAAGACAAAAGACAAGTAAAACAAGCAGAAGAAAGCAGAAAAGAGCACAAACAGACGAAAAGACAAGAAAACAAATAAGTAGGCAGAGAACCAAGAAAATGAAACAAAATATAAAAATCATGTCAGTATTGCAACAAATTGAAGAATTGCATAATCTGCTGTAAGCCGTGAATCTCTTGGAAACCCTGAAATCACTTATTGACATTACAAGGATGATACAGCTCGTCCAAACTAACTTGTATTTCAAAACATCAAATCTATACTCGTAACAGTAGTCATATCCGATATACAGAGTAACGTTGCATAATCAACTATCGGTACTGCACCTTGAAGACTTTCAGATATAATTATAAACATTCAAGGATGTTCAAACTATCCTGGAGTTTCACCCTTGATGATAACAGCTGCTACCGTAGTTACATTCGCTGTAAACTCTAACCTCACATATCTCACTGTTATATATGACCCCCTTGGAATTATACGAACCATTTTGAGATGTTCCAGATCTAACAAACTACTTTGAGGAGCCGAACTTCGGATCTACACTAGTATTACTAGTCATATTCGCTATACAGAGTTACGTTACACATTTAACCTAAACTATTGGACATACCTAAAGACTGATATGAATTGTCATATACTTCTGGAATATTCAGCGTCGTTCAAACAGTTCTAGAGATTAGTCAACGGTGGTTCGGGTCCGTATGAAGTTGATCATCAATATTGACTTCTTTTCTCTATCAGTCTAGATAGCTGTGTAGTGTTGGTAGCGGTTGTCACAATTGGCTAAGAATAACACTACGGACTGCTTGTTCCGATGGTAAGAGTCCATTAAACAGGTGGCCCCTAATTCATGGTGTGATGCGGCTATATGCTTACCGTGCCTAGGAATGAATGGTTAGGGGGGTCTAATAAAATCCTTACCGCTTAACGGAGGCTGTGGAGTACTTGGGCGCCCTCCACAGTATTCTGCCCTTACTGCGCTAACCGAAGCAATGGTGCAGTTGACCTTGTGTTTCTCCGAGATAATCTGCTATCCTTCTTAAGCCTCAACTGCGAGGTTCAGTAAGGGTAGGATTATTAGTATGTTGTTTATTAGCTTTATTTATAACCTATATGGCTCTTCGCATTATGCGTTCTTTACAGTGTCCTCTGTGTATCTTCGTCTCTGGCGTTCTTCAATCGACACCGGATTGGTTTTTATCGCTGCTTTTTTGTTTTCTTGTGTTGTGATTGAAAGAGTTTGATCGTGCCTATTTGGGTAGTGGCTATGGTTATGACAGCTCAGAGCAATCTTCAGCATAAAAGAACAGCTTTGGTCCAAGAACCTTACTTTCGTAGGGGGGATTTCTATGTAGATGTAATGCTTTAACCCTTTGGAGCCGGCGATGAAACCGAGCATAACTAACGTATTCGAGGCCAGCGAGGTTGCGGCAGCAGTGGCGAAACTATCCGGCTCCAATGGTTCCGCATTTTGCGTTGGACCCGATGTTTGCTACTTTCAGTAAAATTGAAATGGCAATCTCGCGTGTCATGCCTCAAGCCACAAAATGTTTTGATAAAACTGCTTGTTTGCAGCCTTGCTATTCCCAAATCTTGGTGGGATTATACTGTCAAGTTTATTCCGTACGTGGATAATGCATCATATGAAGATCAGACCTATCAATTTGACCTCTTTCTCCTGAAATGATTAGAACGCTTTGTCGAGCATCACACCCGTGATGTTTTTCTGGCAAACATGCCTCTCTGTGGGAACCAACATTTTTACCAAAATGGAAAGTCCACTGTGATTTGTTTACACAATGTTGCTTACGATATCGGAAAAGCATTCATTCAAAAACAATTTTGTTTTGGTGTTTTCTTGGATTTCCATGATACTTTTGAACACGTACTTTTCGATTCCATATTGGAAACCGCATGGATTGTCCTATTTATCTTTCAATGATTTCCAATTGGATTTACCAAATGCTCAAAAACCAGCATCTCTTCTCGGCATTACGTCAAGCAGCGATTAGGAAATTGAGTGTTTGTTGATGCCTCCATGCGAGAGTCTTGCCATCACTTTTGAGGAATCTCGTAGCAGAAACGCAAGTGAGATAACTCAATGTGGTTTTCCTACTTATGATTTCGTCCATCACAAGCCTCAACAGGCTGCTTCATTTGTATATCTTAGCTGAACATCCGACTGTGGAACTTTGAATTATTTGATATGTAACTACCCAGTTTTTACGCAACTGCGTTTCCGAGTACTCGGTAAACACTTGATTAAGTGAAACTGACCTAAGAAACTTGAATCTTCAGGATGTTCTGTTGTTCTGAACTCGTTGTGGCAAGTAGCTATAGGCTTACTTTACGCTTTAAGCGTTTTTTACAGTGCCCTTTTCAGGGCGCTGTTTGAACCCGTTGTGGTACGCTTGTGCGATTATGTCGACCATATTCCCTTACTTTCCCTTTCCCTATCCCATCCCTTATTCCTCCCTTCCCTCTCCCTCAGGTAAATGATGAATAGGCTCGTATTCATGGCGATAGCACAAATTTCCCAAATGGAGGAGAACGTGCCTCTGTAGCCGACCTACTGATACCTTCTGGGATATTCAGCGTCGTCCAAACTGTTCTGGAGTTTAGTCGTTGACATCAACAGCCGTTACATTAGTGATTTTCGCTATGAATTGTAACAGCACATATGCAACTATTATCTATGAGCCCCTTGATATTGTATGAATTAATTCAAACTTCCTTTGGGATATTCCCGACCATTCAAACTACTCCAATGAGCAGCACTTCAGGTCTACACTCTTAACAGTAGTCGTATGGCATTTTACAAAGTAACGTTGATTAATTACATATAACTACCACATTTACTACAAGACTAATAGATATTATTATATACTTTTGAGACATCCAAATTGTCCTGGACTTTAGTCCTTGACATCTACAGCTTCACAGTAGTTGTTTCCGCTACGAACTGTTCTGGAAATTTACCGGCTGTTCGGGCTCGTTTTGGAGTTGATTATCGATGTTAACTTATTTTTAGTTACGAATCTCTTGCTTCAACTCCGAGTATTGTTGCTCTGCTTCCTTCAAATCTCTAGGAGCAAATGGGGTTTCTACTATTCTTCTCCAGAAGGATTTGAGTATTTCAAACATGTTTTGAATAACCACTCTTTGTAGTTTTTCTATTTGGATATTTTTTCATGAAATTCTGCGACATTTTCCATCCCTGCTTTTGATACCTGATACCTGTATGAATCATTCTAAAGTTCTTTTGGGATATTTCAGACCAATAAAACTACTCCGAAGAGCAGAACTCGAGGTCTACACTTATAGCAGTGATAATATCCGCTTAACAGTGTGATGTTGCACAATCAACTATGGTTACCGGAGCTACTGCAGCATACTGGAAGATTGGTTTGCATAATTATATATTCAATACTTTTGGAATATTGAGGGACGTCCAAACTGTCCTGGAATGTATTACTTAACATTCATAGCTATGCAGTAGTCATTTTCCCAATAAACTGTTATCGACTATCCAGACATAATATATAATAATACTTCGTTGAAATAGTACGAACCATTCCAACATTCTTGTGTTCTTTCGAGTTACACTGATATAGGAAACAAAGGCATGATCACCTAAGTCTATCATTGCTTTTCGGCCAAACGGCATTCGGCCTAACGGCGTTCGGCCATATGACTGTTTCGGCCAAATGGCGTTCGGCCAGCTGGCACTCGCTCAAATGACCCGGAACCGCTAATATTCTATAAATTCCAATAAGCCTAGTTGATCATGTAACACAACTCTATGCAACCCAAAAGCATGATCCCTAGCGGCTAGAGTCTAGCCGCAACAGATCCTATATTCTGAACTTTGTGATAGTTTAGATGACCTAGAACAACGCAACTGCAATTTAAATGTTTGCTAAGCTTTTTGAAAGTTCACTGGAAATGGTAGCTTACATTTTGCCGCATGTATGATATAAAAGTTAAAGTTACTATTACAACCATAGACTCTATTTATATGAACTCAGGGGCAGTTTGGATGACCTAGCACTTCCGAACAAAAATATTTCACCATCTTTCGTCATTGTTATGTTTTTGGGTCCAAAACTATAGAAATACGTTGATGAAACTGTAAAATAACGATTGAAATCGGGCCCCGAAGTAAACAAGTTTCCTACACATTTCTTCAACGTATGCAAAAAAGAAAATCCCCCAAAAAATCCGGTCTGCGCGCATGTTATTGATCTTTGAGTAGCGGTCTCAACGGGACGTCCCAGTATGTAGTTTTCGCCTACATCACATTGTAGCGAATCCATACCGGAAAGGTATCAAGCAAACACGTGCGTTGCTTAAGCTTTATTTAACAAAACCTAGAGTAAACCACGGCACGAGTACCCAAAGCGACATGAGTTGTATTAACGCAAATCCGGTTACCGCCTCGTCGTCGCGTCGCCGGGATCTTCCAAAAGACAATATTTGCTTTGGAAAACACGCACCCCAAAAAAAATCGGGACCGAAGAATGCCAAGCATCCCACAGGTCAGGGCCGCGCAAGCGTCGCGTCATCTTTGGACACATGCTGATCTGATTTCTGCTAGCTGACATTCATTAGCGCGCTGCGCATAGCAGCACTCATTATGACGATGCGATGCGATGGAGCCACCCGCACCCACCTGCTCCTGCTGTGACCACGACGACGACTTCGACAACGCGAGTAATTGCTACCCGATCAGCAGCAGAAAATACCTATACGTATCGAAACCAAATGGTATCGCTCCCCTCGTCCGACTGAGCTGTTGTAACTGCGGTATCCATTTGAATAATTAAAAGCAAATAATATCTATGGCTTATAACATATACACGACGACTCCAACACATATTTTTCCCATCGTCATCGTCGTCGTCATAAACATCATCTAAACCCGCGCGATTTGAGCTCCTCTTTGGGACAGCCTGCACAGTGCAGTGCGCAGGGAGCTCCATGGAGCTAAGTGCAACATTTAGATTACAGCCTTCTTCGGTTGCTGTGGTGGCATTTGGCTTCGTATCTTCGACGTCTACAAAGAGCGCCACCGCCGGTCGTAAGCCTGGTATTGTGTATATCGAATACCATCCTTCCAGCTTTCAACGGTGTTGTACATCGCATCGCAGAGCTTCACGAGCATTGGACTAGCTAGAAGTAGGGGACGCAACTCTGTAGAACTTATCAGACTCTCACTTATCTTACCGGTCAGACTAAGGCTTGAGTGTCCTTTGCTGTACGTAGGAGTCGTCTCCATTTTACTGGGCCCATGGCTGTGCGTCTCCAATTCCGCACTCTGCGAAAGGTCCGCAAATCGTCCTCCACTTGATCGCTGTGCTCGCTGCGCACTACGTCTTCTTGTGCCGGTCGAACGATTATCGAGAACCATTCTAGTCGGGTTGCTATCCGATATCCTGATGACGTGAACCGCCCACCGTAGCCTCCCGATTTTCGCGGTGTGAACGATGGTTCGTTCTCTCAGCAGCTGATGCAATTCCTGGTTCATTCGCCTTCTCTCTCCAAGTCCCGTCTTCCATCTGCACTCCGCCGTAGATGGTACGCAACACCTTCCGTTCGACAACTCCAAGGGCGCTTTGGTCCTCTGCACGTAAAGTCCATATTTCTTGCCCATAGAGTACTACCGATCTAATCAGCGTTTTGTAGATAGTTAACTCCGTGTAATGGCGAACTTTGTTCGATCGTAGAGTTCTACAGAGCCCAACGTAAGCTCGATTTCCTGCCACAATGCGCCTCTAAATTTCTCTGCTGGTGTCGTTGTCGGCGGTCACCAGTGAGCTCAAGTACACAAATTCTTCAACCGCCTCGATTTCATCACCGATAGAAATTCGGGGTGGCGGGCGCGGTGATTCCTCCCTGGAGCCCTTTGCCATCATGTACTTTGTCTTCGACACATTAATGACTAATCCGATTCGCCTGGCTTCACTCTTTAGTCGGATGTACGTTTCCGCCATCGTCTCAAATTTACGAGCAATACTATCAATATCATCGACGAAACCAAGCAGCTGAACGGACTTCGTGAAAATCGTCCCACTCGTGTTTATCCCCGCTCTTCTTATTACACCCTCCAAAGCAAAGTTGAACGTCAAGCACGAAAGACCATCACCTTGCCGTAACCCTCTGCGAGATTCGAAGGGACTCAAGAGTGTCCCTGATACTCGAACTACGCACATCACTCGATCCATCGTCGCCTTGATCAACCGTATCAGTTTATCCGGGAATCCGTATTCGTGCATGATCTGCCATTGCTATTCTCGATCGATTGTATCATACGCCGATTTGAAATCGATGAACAAGTGATGTGTGGGCACGTTGTATTCGCGGCATTTCTGCGGCATTTCGACACCTGGCGGATGGCGAACATCTGGTCCGTTGTAGCGCGTTCACCTATAAATCCAACCTGATATTGCCCCACGAACTCTCTTGCAATCGGTGATAGACGGTGGCATAAATTTGTGAAAGTATCTTGTAGGCAACGCTCAGTAGTGTGATCGCGCGATAGTTCCCACAATTCAACTTGTAGCCCTTTTTGTAGATGGCACACGATACCTTCCATCCACTCCTCCGGTAATACTTCATCCTCCCAAATCTTGGCAATGACCCAGTGTAGTGCTATCACCAGTGCTTTTTCACCATATGTAAGAAGCTCGCTTGGTAGTTGATCTGCTCCAGCGGCTTTGTTGTTTTTCAACCGACCAACCTCCTCCTCAATCTCTTGGAGGTTGCCTTTGACAAAATCAGCATTGATTCGTAATTATTCAGAGCCTGAACCGCAACTCCGGATAATCGGGTCCAGCCCGTATTTGTGTTTTTTATTAAAACAATGTTTCTGCAATTCCTTAGGAAACACTCTTGGAAATTCGGAACTTACGATTACTTTTGGAAATCCCTCAGTAACTCCTTTGGAATTATTGGCAAACTTCTTCAGTATAGTGGAGGCGGAGAATTTCTTCGGAAATTGCAATTTGTTGCAAAACACCTTTAGGAATATGCTTTGAAAATGCTATCGGGATTTACTTTGGAAACTTCTTTGGCAATTCTTTCAGGAGTTTATTTGGCATGTTTTATTTTAAAGTTCATCAGCAAATCCTTAGGGAATTTTTTTTCGGGATTTCCTTTGCTATTTTTTAGTAGTCTCTCAAGCATTTTTTAATTATGTCAGCAATAACTACTCCGGCAATTCCTTTAGGAATACCTTCGGCAATGCCTTTGGTGATTCATTGAACAATGACTGTGGGAACTTTCTCGCATTCATTTATTTAGTTACATTACAATTATAATGAAACTGAATTAACAATTATTTGCCACAACACTCGGTTCGTGGGTTTCTCGCATTTATATATCTTTGACGATATTCCATTCCATTCAATTCTACATTTTTTCGGAATTTTCGTCGGTATTTTCTATCTATTCTATTTGGTATTCCTTTTTTATCTGTATTAACGAGATTTTTAGCCCTAGGCTAGTTTATCTCGGGACCCACGCTTTACTTCCCTTCCGAAGAAAGAACTCACATTTTGCAAGTTTGTCGGGTGTGGGATTCCTTTGGCGATTCCTTTGAAAACTCCTTCGGGATTTTTTTATGAATCATCTTAACCCTCGAGCGATCGCGCTATTGTATTTTGTACAACACGTTGAAAAAATCTCGCTTTTTGTACTCAGCATCAGTGTGGTGCTGAAGCAGGTAGTCAACCGCGTGAGTTACGGAAGGTTAATATGACAATTTTTCAAACTATTTCTTCAAGATTTTTTTAGTAGTTAATAAATTTCGGCAGTAGATTCTTCCGGAATACCATCGGTAATTCCGATGTAAATTCCTTCGAATTTTGAAATTTCTCAGGCAAATCTTTTAGAAATCCCTTTGATTGTTACTTTGGGAATTTCTTCGACAAATTTCTTAGAAACTTTCTTTGGGAATTTCTTCGAAAAAAAAATCGGGAATTGCTTCAGAAATTTATTGGATTATTTCTCCAACAATTCTTTTAAGAATTTCTCTAGCATTGTCTTTGGAAAATTGTTTGGTAATTTCTTAGGAAACTCTTCAAGCAATGCTTTTGAAATTTCTCAGGCAAATATTTTAGAAACCTCTTTGATTGTTACTTTGGGAACTTCTTCGGTAGTTCTTTCAGAAATTTCTTCGGCAAATTTCTAAGAAACTTTCTTTGAGAATTTCTTGCCAAATTCTTTCCGGCATTCTTCAGAATTTGCTTGAAAATTGCTTGGGCAATTCCTTTTGGGATCGTTATCTAAAATTGCTTCAGAAATTCCTTGGAAGATTTCTCCAATTCCTTTAAGAATTTCTCTAGCATGGTCTTTGGAAAATTGTTCGGCAATTCCTTAGGAAACTCTTCAAGAAATTCTTTTGGGATGTCCTTCCAAAACTTCTTCGACGTATTCTTTGCGAATATCTTCGATTTTTTTTTGTGTGTGAATACTTGTGGAAATTTATTCGACAACTCCTTTGAAATATAGTTTGGTTATTTATTTTGAAACTAAATATGGCCATTTTCTTTGAAAAGCTTTCATAATATCTTCCGTAGTTTCTTTCTATAAGAATTATCAATTCATTTGGGAATTTCTCAGAAAGTCTTTCGGGGATTAAAAAAACAATACACACCATAAGCCCAATTGAAAATCAATTATTTTCGAAAGGAATTGTTTGGGAATTTTCAAAAAAAAATCCGAAGAAATTCACAAAGATATAGGCGAAAGAATTTCCAAAAAAGGTTCATATGATATTTCCGAAAAAGATTTGAAAGGAATTACTGAATTACTGATTTTTCCAGAAAATTGCCAAATGAATTCTCAAATAAAGTGCTGAACACCGAAGTGAAAGAGATCGCTGGAGAAATAATCCAAAGAGCCATTTATAAACAAATTTCCGAAGCTATTTTCGGAAGCAATAATTATGAATACAATGGAATCATAACGAATTACAAAATTAATCGTAATAAAATTACCAAAAAAAAAAATGCAAATGGATATACAAAAGGAAAGAGGCAAACTTTTCTGAAAGACGCCGCGTCAAAGCAAAGGAGCCATCGTATATGGACTTAAACATTGTGACAGCAGTCGAGTTATGTCGAACATATAAGCGCCGGCATTCCATAGCAGCCGTTTTAGTTATTATTGTGATCCATTGCAGAAGGAATTTCAGAGGAATTGCCGTATAAATTTTAAAACAAATTTCCAAAGAAATTATTGATCAAATTCCCTAGTAACTACCGCAGAAATTATCAAAAAAAAAAAAAACAAACAACATGTCGATAGAATCCTCTGATAAAATGTCAAGCCAATATCCAAAGGAATTACCACAGAAATTCCCAAAGAAAATGACATATATCTGGAGAAATTTCCAAAGGAAGTGACGAACAATTTTTCAATAGCATTACTTAAGAAATTCACAAAGCTATTATCAAGGTATTTTCACTGGAATAACCGAAACAACTCCCAAATATTGCCTATACTTGACAAAAACTAGAAAATGACATTTGGAGCAATAGCAAATCCGGTTCAGGCCATGGTGCTCAACTCTTATCAGTTTTAGCATTGCCAGATTCTTGATAGTAGAAGGAATTGCTCGGTACTATTTGCGGTACGGTTTACGGCCAGGAGGTGTTTATAGAGGGGAGCAAAAGGAGGTTGCAGGGGTGTTTTAGGGGGTCCCATTGGGTTTCAACGGGGTACCAAGAGATCTTAGGGGGGATTTTCGGGGGATTTCGAACAGATTGCAAAGAGTTTCAGAGGATTTTTAACAGGCTTTGGAAGCGTTACAGGTATGTTTTGAGGGATTTTCGAGGGTTTCACCTGCCTTACATGGGGTCCGAGTGGGTCTTAAGGGAGTTTCGGAGGCATTACAGGTTGATTTCAGAGGCGTTTACGGAGGCAAGGGGGTTTTAGGGGGATTCTGGAGGCATTTCAGGAAGTTTCAGTACATTTTCAATGGAATTCAGAGATGTTACGCATGCGTTTTCAGGTGTTTTCGGAGGGTCTCAGATGTGTTTCATGAGGTACGAGGGGGTTTCAGAGAGAATTTGACGGCATTTCAGGAAATTTCAGAACATTTTAGGCGGGATTTATAGGCGTTACGGAAGCTTTACTGAGGCGTTTTCGGACCGTCTCAGGTGCGTTACATGAGGTCCAAGGGAGTTTCAGGGGGATTATGGAGTCATTTCAGCAAATTTCGGAGCGTTGTTGGCGAGATTCCGAGGCGATACGGAAGCGTTTTCGTGGGTTTCGGAGGGTATCAGGTACGTTACATGCGGTTCGAGAGAGTCTTAGTGGGATTTCAAGAGGCTTTTCGGCTGGTTTCGGAGGCTTTACGCAGGCGTTTTCGGTGATTTCAGTGGGTCTCTAGTGCTTTACATGGGATCGAAAGGGTTTAAGTGGGATATCGGTGTCATTTCATGGGGTGTCTCAGGTGCGTTACATGAGTTTCATGTGGGTTTTACGGGGATTGCAGAGGCATTTCAGGAAGTTTCAGAGGATTTTCAAAGACCTCATCGCAATATCTTTTGAAACGCCCTGGAAATGGTCTTTGATTTAAGGGCGTTCATGAAACCCCCTGATACGGGTCTGACCTGAAATGCCGCGAAACGCACATGAAATCTCCGTAATCCCATTGAAACGCCCTTGAAATTATCATAATCAATTTGAAAAGCCTCTGTAACCCCTTTCGACGCCTTTAATAGGTTTTAGAAAGCCCCTGAAACGTACCTGAAAACCCCTTGAATTGCCCCTGAAATGCTATCAAACGCCCTTAAACCCTCAAGGGACGCCTATAAAATGTTTCTGAAACTGTCCGAACTGAACTTGAACTTGAAGTTCTACGGCTCGATGTTCGCATAGGAACTTGGCCTGCTTCTCTGCCACGGTTATTGATTAAAGGGCTTTCTTTGACTGCCATTGCATGAATTTGTACATTGTGTGGCAAGTACACACAATGATGATACACTATGCTTTATGGAAACTCCCTGAAATGACTCTTAAATGCCTCGAAACGCCCTTTAAAGGCTCCTGAGATCCCCTCAAACAACCCCCTGAAGCACCTTGGAACCCCTTTTTTGGGCTCTCTTGGATCTTCCAGGAAACCCCCTTATCCCCATCTCAAATGCCCAGGAGCAAGACCTGTTCTCGCGAACTAGATTACCTCATTAAAACCAAAACTTAATTTATGTACAAATTTCCCTCTTTTTATGTATTTTCAATTTAAGCACCCCCAGCCATGTGCATAAAATAATGTTTCAGTGTATACGTGTATATCATGTAGCAGACACGAATATACTTTATGACCGAAGAAGTCAAAGAATTTTCCTTCACCAAAAGTTCCTGGAACGACCGGGAATCAAACCCATCACCCCCAGCATGGTCATAAAGGATACCCAAAGGAACAAAGGTAATAGACAAATACAGAACAGGACAGGTGCGGGCCAGGGATCGAACCCAGGAGCTTTTGCATACGAATAGCAATAGGTCTCCAGTTAGCCTAGTGCTTAAGGCTATGGATCACCAATCCGGAGACGGCGGGTCCGATTCCCGTTCCAGTCGGTAAAATTTTCACGACTCCCTGGGCATAGAGTATCGTTGGGCTTGCCTCACAATATACGAATTCATGCAGGCAAAGAAAGCCCTTCAATTAATAACTGTGGAAGTGGTCAAAGAACACTGTTGAAGCGAGGCAGGCCAAGTTCCAGTGGAGACGTAGAGCCATAAAGAAGAAGAAGAAGAAGAAGAAGAAGAAGAAGAACGATAGCCTCTAGACCACCAATCCCGTTTCGAACAAGAGGTCGTGTGAAAGTGACAACAAACTTTGAAGAAAATTCCCAGCTACGCCAGTGTTCGGGGAAGGAAACCCACTGGCATCCATACCACATCAGCATCCTAACGATGGAAGTGGAGCAACCGAACGATTTATTTTCATATTAAACTCTATTAGGATTATTACTATTTGCCTTAAATAGAGCACCCGCGTCAGACTCCCCCTCATCCCCTCAAACCCCTCAAAGCCATTCGAATCGCAATGAAATTAATAAATCCACTGCTGCGCAGAACGCGCGCGCTCGCCCTGCTATCTACCCACCGTTACGAATACTTTTCGCCATATTCGATCGAGGCCCTGCCAACCACTGCCATGCCAGTCAGTCAGTCAGTTCCTACAATTGGATTATAAGAAGACGAAACGCGGACCTCTGGCTCGGGGCGATTGACCACATCATTCGCTGATGATGACGATGATTCTGATTCCAATCTACTTCCTGAAATCCTTCGACCGAGTCGAAGACGATGACGCAGCTCGTGGCTGGCTGGCAGGTTGACAAGGTATAAATTCGCGAAACGCCGCACCGCACCGCGCTCACTCCTAGGTAGAGCGTAGTGGTAGCGAGGTAAAATCTGATAAAAGTGCCAATTTCACCCTCCGCTGACATCCGGAGGGTTGCAAATTTCCGCGGCAAATGGGATTTATGGCGGGACCGAGTCGCTTTTGAAGGAAAGTCCGAACCAGCTGGTGCCATGGCCGATCTGTGGGGTCGTTTAGTCGCAGATGGCGTCGCACTACTGGGAGTGAGCTCGGAACCAGTGAACATTGCACCGCCGCACCGCGCCGGATTGTTGTTGATTTTTTAGCTCGAATGGTGGTGGCGCCGCCGCTGGTTGACTGACTGACTGACTGACTGTGTGTGTTATGATGGAACTAAGCTTGTGAACATATTTGATGTGATGGTTATTTGCTTTGGAAGCGGTGCGTGTAAAAGCAGCAGGCGGTTTTTTGTGCAATTCGGTATTTCATATGAGTTGCCAAGCAACGGGGATTTACGCCCTGACCTACGCACAGAAAAAGCAAATGGTTGAAGAGCATTTCGATTTTGATTGAATTTCTCGAATTTGGTTGATAATATGAAATCTAAACATAGTTCGACTTTAATCAGAATTGGTTTGAATTAGGAATTGGTTTGGTTTGGTTTGGCACTTTAGTTGCATTTAGATTCAGTTAGGATCAAATTTGCAATTTTCTGATAAAAATTTGTCAGATTTTCATTTTCCAATTTCATGGGAGATTCAAAGGATTTCGAAAGCGTTCACTGGAACGATTCAAGATGGTTTTGGACAGAGACGTATTAAAGCTTTTCAGGGATTTTCAGGAGAATTCCGAAGAAATTTCTGTTGGATTGAGAGGAAATGTAGGGAACTTTCAATGTGTAACTTCAGGAGGTTTTCAGAAGAGTTACAAGGTGTTAAAGAGGATTTAATCGAGTTTTCAAAGAAGTTCCAGGAGGTTTTCAGAAAAGTTTCAATGCATCACAAGGTGTTTCGTGTGGTTTCATGGGATTTGGGATGATTTTTAAGGGCAGTTCAAGTTGTTTCAGGAATTTTTCAGAGGAATTTCAAAGCATTACAAGATTTTTTTTTTTATTTTTACTTTTGTGTATTTTAAAGTTTGCTAATTCCACATTGGCATTAAAAGATGTTGGAAGTGGTTTCCGAAGGTTTCAGGAAACTTTCAAGAAGAGTTCATGGATCTTTCAATAGAATTTTAAGGTGTACCAAAGAATTTTAAAATATATTAGGGGGTTTAGGGAGATTTCAAGGGAGTTCCACAGGTTTTTTTTCCTTTATTAAGGAGATTTTCAGCTCAGGGCTGGTTCATCTCCGATTGTTGTTCCAGAGCAAGGCGTTTCAATGCAATTTCATGAGGTTTCGGAATACGCCTTAAACTTTTTGAAAACCCCCTAAAACTCCCTGGAATACCCTGAAACGCACCAGGAAACCCCGGCAAGCAACTGCATCCTTTCGGATATAACTGAAACGTCCCTGATTCCCCCTAAAGCACCCTGGAAACCCCTAGCATGCCTCAAAAACTCCCTGAAATGCCCCTAAAGTTGCCTGGAAACTCCCAGAATGCCTTCAAAACCGCTTAGAATGCTCCTGAAACCCCTCGAAATTTCCCTAAACCCCCTGAAATGCTCTTAAAACTTCCTGAATTCTCCAGGAACAAGCCTGCAGCCCCTGAAATCCCTTACAGAGCTTTTGAAACCCTGAGATGCATAACATCCATGAAATGCACCTGCAACACCCTAGAACACTCTTGGAACATCATGAAACTCCTTGGAACTCCCATTAAACTCCTTGAAACTCCTCTGAAACCCTTTGAAACGCTCTGGAATGCTTCTAAAATGCTCAGGAACACCCCTAAAACCCATGGCAATCCGTAGAACGCCCCTGAAATCTCCTAGAGAAACCCTGAAACTCCCTGAAATACCTCTTGAAAATCCCTGTATCGCTCCTAAAGTCTCTGAAACACCCCTGGAACACCCCTGAAACCCCTTGAAATTCCCTGGAATGTATCTCAAACCCTCTGGAAATCGCTTGAAACCCTACGAAACCCTTTGTAACTTAAATTCATTGAAATGCCTCTGCGAACCCTTGAAACCCCCATAGAGCATGCCCTAGAGTGCTTCTGAAACCTCCTAAGACCCCTAGAACACCTCTGGAGCATCCTTGTAACCTCATGGAACCCTCTGAAACCGCATGAAACACCCTGTAAGGCTCTTAAAATCCCCTGGAACGCTTCTGCAACTCTATGAAACCAATTGCAACGTTCCTAACCCCCCCCCCCTTTTTGGAACACTCTAAAACGCCCCTGATTTCCACTGGAACTCCCTGAAATCGCATGAAACACCTCGTAACGCCCCTCCAATCCTCTGGAACTTCTGGAATTCACAGAAACATTCCTGGAAAGACCCCGAAACCCATTGGAAATTCCTAGAACGCCCATGAAACATCCTCGAAGCTCTTTGAAAGCCCCTGGTCCCGAGTAGACGAGAATATCTAAATCATATCTTAAAACGATAATTTTTTGCTGTCATAGCTCGATGTGATTTTGATAAGTTATTCAAAAATCTAATGAATATCGCACGAATAGCTCAAAGTGATATGATATCAGTTTTTGTTCTTGTTGAAATAGCTGAAAATTTCTACATAAGAACAAGTTTAGCTCTTCTGCATGAAGTGGAACACATACACCCATAGAAATGGCTCAATATGTTAGTTAAATGCCATGTGCCCCTTTCTGAGCTGTGGAAATGAAGAACCTCATGTTTTTATTACCATGTTATTTACAACAGCGAGCCATAGTTGAGTGGCAAGCATCGCCGCATGTGAATCCTAAGGTCGTAAGTTAGATGCTGGATGCTGAAATTTTTTTTTTCTAGAAAAAAGTGACATATTTTGTCTGCTATTATTTTGATCTTTCAATATCTTAACGAGCTATTATTGAGAAGTTCGCCATATTAGATTTTGCTATTATTTCTGATCTTTTACCTCTTATATCAATCATACCAATATCAGTTTTTGCTCTTCAGTAATTTAATCAATCATAACTGAATATGCTATTCATCAGATTTTTCCACCTTCTTGGGTGCGCTCCTTAAGTTCCCGTTCGCTTCTTTTGGAGCGCTTTCTCGGTCGTTTTGGTTACAGCCCTAGTAACGTCCACAGCCGATCGACCCTTCCGGAAGCCGAACTGGTTATCCAAGAGGCCAGAGTCATCTGGTTTCTCGGTATAGACCATCAGCCTAGACAGAATTATCCGTTTCTACAGTTTCCCGATAGCGTCCAGATAGGTATGTATGCCGACGGGTCGCCAGGTGGCTTCCCGGGTTTGGGCAGTAGAACCAATCTTTGCCTTTTCACCACTCCGGAGAAGCGCACATTTGCATAGCCATTCTGAACATGTCATTGCTAGTCTCGATGGCCGTCTTGATGGCTACTGTCGGGATACCGTCCGAACCCGGAGTCTTGTTCAACTTAAGCGACTTCGCTATTGCGATGATCTCGTCGTTCGTTACCGGGACGACCTCGTATTGGCCGGTTTGGCCATAGAGGACGGGGCCCATGGTCTTGTATCGTGGCGCGGGAACAACGTTTCCACGATCTTCTGAAGCATGTCGGGGGTGCGTTCTGGGGGTGCTGCCCAAGTAACACAGCTTGCTATATAATAGTTTAAAATACACTTTTCATACAAGTTCTGTTGTATTTTTCGTGCATTATTAACGTTATATTGAACACTTATATATTCAAAACAGCGCAAAAAATGGCGGCTTATAAAACATCTTTCAGGTTATATAAGATGTATCCTAATACACTAATAGTACTTATAAATGCGTTCCGTTCAGCTTTCATGTATTGATTAGCTCAAATTAAGTTATTTGTCAATAAAAAAAGCTTGTAAAATGCATTAATAATACAATTATGTTCATTGGCTTTAATTAAGTCACTTCATCGTTATATAACGGATGCACAACTTTTATATAACATATCACATGCATAAGTTGTACTTAAGCTGTATGAAGGTAGTATAACCTACGGGTATCATTTATTCTACAAACCATTTTTGATAGAAACTATATGGATGCGTACACTACGTAACAATTTGCAAAACAAAGGTGAAAATATACTCTTGAAAATTTGGAATAAAAATTAAGTGATATGTGGGAATGACCAAGTACGACATTTTGTAACTAATTCTCATAAAAGTTATGACATTGCATTGTCAACACTCAATAGCAGTAGAGACATTCCACTTGTGGTTCGAGATTTATGGTGAAACAGCGGATTTTACTCATCCAAAATTCAACCGCCATTGCATTTAATTGTAAATTATGAGTTGAACCTACTAAATGGTACGGTTTGATGAAATTTTTTTCCCAATCCACATGAAAAGCAATATGGCAGCTCTGCTATGAGGCTAACAGTGCCGTTCAAAAATGTTAAGATAAATTTCAATTTCAATTTCATTTCAGAAATATAAATTAATCTTAACCAGCCAGCCGCTCACTACTGGCTATGACTCAAGTAAGATTGAAAAATATGTAGTCAAAATAAACATAGCTTTCTTTAGTTCATAAAAAAAAAACAAGAGAAATGTTCCAATTTGTTACATATTTTTATTTGTGTATACAAACTTTTGATCGGTACTGTAATCTGAAAAAATATACAAAACATTTGTCAACAATTCCAGTGTTTGGGTTTAGAATTAAGTTGAAATTACGCTTAAATTACATTCCGATAGCAACTCCACAACAGCTTGTGGAAGACAGTTTTAACAGCATTGATAATACATCAAAAATACATGTTTTCAACCGTACTACACATTAGCCATATTTTTGTTTAAGGAAAATCTTTACAACGTCAAAATAACTTATATATAACTACATTCATAACAACACAACAGCTGTCAAAATATCAAAACATTGCCAACAGTAATCTCACTATCGTTGCGAGTTGGTCACGGTGGTTCGTCGGAGGATTATAGTAAACGGAGGACTTCGGATGGTCCATGTTTACGAAGAATTACGCCGTTTATCAGATCGCTGAGACGTGGTCCTGAGTGGAGGGTTTCATACCAGCTGGAGGTTGAATGTACGTTACCATCAACAGCAGCTGCAATTAATACCCGCAGTGCCGGCAATGTGAAATTGGTTCTCTTCGATTCTTTCTAGAAAACGAGATCAACAAAATCTTGCTGCAGGACAGCTTACAGTTTGTTTTGGAAGGTTAACATGACTAGAGCGGCCAAAAAGATTCAGGCAGCTGCTTTAGTTTTGCGTAAATTGACCAGATTTTACAATATTTTCGCTGTTTGGGCGACGGAGTTCATATCGTAGGATTAGGTTATACAATAAATGGTTCGTTGATGGTGGCCCGACTAAGAAGCAATCACTGGTCGCAAGAATAAAACACGGCATATGTGTGATTATTCTTGAAAACTTTACTGGGTCTTAAACAATTGCCTTGAGTCGCTCACCGTCTATGCGCCTGTGAAACGGAAAAGTTATCACGATTAGCATCCTAAAAATTCCCTAGCCAATTACAAATAGCTTCTTCTTGTTTTACATTATAGTGTTGCGACATGATTGCATTATTTCGTGTGATGGATTATTTTGTTGTTTAATTGTAGTATAAAAGTATTTTATGCGTGGAATCCCAAATGATATTTTTGGGAGCTGTTTGTTATCGCCTAACATATTTAGAGCTAGATTTTAACACAAGATGTATTATGAATCGCTTATAATATGCTTAAAAAACATCTTTTAAAATTAAAATATCTAAAGATGTTTTCTGTGTTACTTGGGTGACGCGCCCTTCGTTTTGGCCATGGCTACTCTGTAAGCATCACCCCTAAGGGGTCGTGTTGGCTGTCTGGCAGAGAGTTTCGAAGCACGCCTGCTTACGTGCCTCAATCTCTTTGTTCAGTGCTTATTTAGCCGCTCTGTAGGCCTCACTTCTCTTCATTCTACCCTCATCGGTGCGAGCTCTTTGCATCATCCTTCCAGCTCTTAACCTTCCGTAACTCGCGCGGTTGACTACCTGCGTCAGCACCACGCTAATGCTGAGTACAAAAAGCGAGATTTTTTCAACGTGTTGTACAAAATACAACAGCGCGATCGCTCGTGGGTTAAGCAGGATGCGCGGAGTTCTGCGATTTCTGGACACCACCAGTATGTCGGTTTGCGTTCATTTCTGGATAGGGATCACCTTGACATTGTGGCGTCACAGACACGGCTTAGGGTTCTGATTAGATCAGAGTTGGATAGATCGTCGGTGTTACCCTCCACGTCGATGTAATCGCTCCACAAATTCCGGCTTATCGAATTGCAAGGTCCCCTTCGGCTGTGACCGTCTTTCTCAGTGTTCCATCCTGTATCGAGTCGCCAGATGGCCAGTGTGCGTGTATCTATCGCCGACCCTCTAGTTCGAGCTAGGGTTTAGACCAGGGCTCCAGGAAGTTCAACAATGATGGACTCTCTACCGTTCCTCCTGATGTTTTTTTTTTGTAGCCTACGTTCGTGACATCCACGTTCAGTCTAGCGATAGCTTCGAATAGAGCCATCCTCTCGCGTCAGTTGAGCGGCTACCCCACTCAATCGCCCAGGCGTTGAACTGCCCACGGATGACCACGGGATAGCGAATCCAGCATAGACGAGAACTGGTCTATCGGTCACCTGAGAGGGGCATTACAACTGCAGTAGTACACCCCGTTGATCTTCGCTATTGCAAAGCCCTCGTGCGACGTGGAAATTATTTTCTGCACCGGAAAACGATCAGTTGTACAGATCGCCGCTAGCTTGGTCTTATCCGCTACCCAGTTCCCTTTATCGGGAGGGATGTGATATGAATCCGATAGAAGGGCGATTTCTGTAATGACTCCGAGATTGACTGCCACAGTAACTGTTGTGCGGCTTCACGCCGCACTGCCTGCAGAGTTTACTCCTGTCAGGGCCTTTACACACCCATGACTTGTGTCCTGGCTCGATGCACTTGAAGCACGCCTCTGGTGGCTCGTAGATCAGCCTACTTTGATCTTACCGAATGCAGTCGCCTTGTTCACCTCCCCTACAGGGACCTTGATCGTGGCGATCTGTGTGCCTGTCGGACCCAAGGTAAATTTAATGGAAGGTACTAGCATATAAGCAGTCAGTAGACGCGGGGAGAGGTTTATGGCGGGGGTGTAGGAGTTGATTGCTGGCGAGTTTGTTTACGCGCTACTCTATCGGTTTCTGTGAGGTTGCTAGGGTTGCTAGGGGTTGTTATTTACTTCCAAACAAGTGAAAAAAAATTTCCGCAGTGGCAGGGCAGGTGCTTGTTGTAGAATTGCAAGTTAATTATTGTGATAAATTCACGCCATACGCTCAACTTCAGCCATATACGCATGCCGAATCTTTCCTGCCGAAAGTTTAAAGAAAAACCAACAGATCAGAATCTTGAGGAAAGGCGTGATGGTGTACCTTCGGCAGCAGTTGGGAATTTTACCCGGAGGCCTTATGTGTAACAAACTGTTGCCAAGATTACTCTGCAGGGTTTCAGAGATTTTTCGCACGGGACGGGTAATATTTCTCTAGTCTAGAGCATACCATTGGGGTTATTGCATTATTTGGATGCAATAAATTAGGACACAAGCTCGTTGGTTGAAATCATCATGAAGTGACCTTTTCGGTCATGGCTTGCTATCATTGATAAACTTCCAAATCAAAACAAACTTGCCAGCTGTCATTCCAAATTCCAATATGGCGGATTGTATGATTTAGCATAATGGATTACCTTCCTTTTACTTACCTTGGTCGGACCCTTTCGCAGCGGGTCGATGCACTTGGTGCATCTACCTCGCACTTGTGCTTAAGTGCGGATACGAGGTCCTCTGCGTCGGTGATCTCGTTCAGGTTTTTCCACTAAAGAGTCGCTTCCCGCGGCTATAGGGCTCTCACTAAACTGCCCCTTCTTCAGCACTAGCATCATCTCTCCAGTCCTGGTGCGCCGGATGCTTTTTATATCTGCGTCCAGCGCTGAAAGAGGATTTTCGCCTCGCATGGCGCTCAACACCTCGGCGTATGTATCCGCCTCAGTTTTGAAGATCAATGCGTCGCTCCGTACGCGCTTGCGAGCTGGTTTGACTTTATTCAAGTCCCACTTTTTTCCAACCGTAATCCAAGGGTTCTCCTTCACTTGGTCCGGTGGCACCCGTTTCTCTTAGGGTTGGTGTCCTGGGGCTTGGTTTCCCTGCCCCTTGAGCGTTTCGCAACCGATTTGGGAGCCTGGTTGCTCGCGCTGACCATCCTTTTCTTCCTCTTAGGCTTTCCGCCCGCCTCTGCAGGACGCTTCTTGACCCCCCCCCCCCCACGGGCCGCGTCTACTCGGCAGGTTTCGGCCATGCAGTTCGAGCCGTAGGGCGGTTTGACCTCTTTACTACGACTCCGGCGAGCTGCACGGGATCATGGGCCATGGTCGCGTTGCCAGCAAAAAAGAAGCTGTCCGTTTGGGGGGACCGCTTTTCTCTGCTCCTCCTTGGCCAGAGCTAGCGATTTGCGAAGCTTCAGCAGACTCTGTTCCAGTCCACCCGCTCGTGAAGCCAATCAGCTCGTCCATCTGTTCGGCGACTACCAACATCTTTGGTAGCCCGCTCCAGTTGCGGTTCAGAGTCCGCGTGAGGTCCGTGCCGGTCATCTACGTTTCCTTCGCCTACGGTGCGCCGCCTCGTGCTCCTCCTGTTGAACCTACTGCACCTCACTAGCTGGTTGGTACACCATCCCCTCGTAATGGCGATCTCGCCAATCCTCGCGCGAACGGGTTCAACGCCGTTCCCTTTGTCGTTTCGTTTTCGATCACTTGGTTTCGGGATTTAGTACTCATTGTTGTTGGGGACCTTGGATCCGCTATCCCTCACTTTTAATGAAGTTGTCACCTGATGGTTATCTATACAAACAGGGAGGCCACCTGAGGGTTGGCACAGGCCTTTATGGGGACTGAGTTCAGAGCCGCATCAGGGCTAATCAAGTGTGTTCATCTGAATCGACTTCCACCCAGTTAGTTGCCTAAGCTGAGTACAGGTCATGAACGTACTTTAAGGTCACGCCACGGTTTTATGGAATGAAAGGCAGCGCTGGCAGTAGCCCATCCGCCGTTTCAAGTCAGTGTCACCCGATCTTACTAAGAGGATAGAATGCCGTCGCTACCAGCTCTCGGGCGTAGTTACCTAAGCGTGTACCCGTACCGTTTCAGTTACCGATTACAAAGCAAGACCCATATCAATACCGTAATCAGGAACTTACTGGCGTCGTTCGTCATGTGCCCGCGGCACTCCTAGCTAAACTGTGACACTTTGGCAGCGGTGCCGTATCGCGTTTACAGAGTTGATCCCACTGCTGGTCCTCCGCCACCCCTAGGCTTACTCCGCTTGAGCAACCCGTATGCCCCGGTGTTCTGTCACCTCCCGGTGCCACTGACTATCCCGATTAGTCAAATCTGAATTGCTGTCACTGGATGTGACAGTAATAAGTTATGTAGGATGATGGTAATGCTGATCATTAAAAACAAACTGTATGAATAAATCCAATTCAATTTAAAAATAATGTCTACTTCAACTAAATATCTTTAGCGTCGTACAATTCGAAAACAGCGGTCAAGGGCAGACCACTTAATTTCCAC
>NW_026917570.1:23675-25000 GCF_035046485.1 Aedes albopictus
TACTTTCCATTGTGAGCCGTGGGAAAAATGTGGGGCATGCGCACGGGTGTCCATTTGAAGGATATTCCGAAAGGTACGTTACAGGCTCTTTAGTTTATTTTTCTTTAACCTTCAATAAAACTATTTTGAATTCACAAGAGCATCTGCTTTAAATGTTTAACATGATTTCTATGTTAGAACAAGACCGAATTTACATATCACTTTTAAAAAGTAATTAAGGAAGTTAAGGACAGACTTGTTAGAATCTCGAAATGGCCGACTTTTGCACCTACTCACGATTTCGAGCGCACAAATCTCTTCGTAAACAAAACCAGCGCATCTCATCTTCTTATTTGAAGCTTAATACGAACAGATCAGAATAATAAAATGCACTTTTGTTTAAAGCTTACTTCTTGAGATTTGTGCGTTTGAAGTTCTGATGCACTGTTGAAGCGAGATTTCAAGACGTTTGTTAAAAAAAATGTTTCTAAATCTCTTTATTTTTGTGAATTTTAACCTTATGCTAGATCTTCAAACATGCCAAAAAGTTTTATGGGAGCACTTCTCATTTCATTTGATATGTTGGCGCCACGATGGTCAGAACAAATTTTCAGCTAAATCCATCAACACTTGACAATGCTTTACTCATTTGATATGTTACCGAAATGGAATATAGTTGTATTATAGAGTAGTTGCGGAACTTTGGGTTTGTAGAATAGTTGAAGAACAGTTGATGTGAGGCTAAGGGTGGGTTTGCGGAAACTCCCTGAAACGCCTTCCAGAACCTCTTTTGGCAGCTCCATGAAAAACCCTAAAATTCCCAGGTACACCCTAAAATCTTCACAAACCCTTCCAATCTTCCCATCAAACTCCCTGAAATGCTTAGAAATCCTTCTGAAAGATCCCTGAAACTTCTTTCAGTGCCTTCCGAAGCTTCTGGAAGTCACAGTCAAACTGCCGTGAATCGCATATCTGTCCCATTTACATAGGAAATCCAGCAAAGATGGGACTGATATGCGATTCAAGGCTGCAAACTCCTCTGAAATCTCCTTGCAACCCCCTGAATCGCTTTCAACTCACTCACTACAAAAGGTATGCGCTTTGAAAAACAACATCAACATGGGGCTGACATGAGAAGAAGGGTATTCCAGGAGTTGCTTCTGCAAATCAGTCAGTTTCTTCTGAAAATCTTCTAGAAGTTCCTTCTGGGACCCCTTCTTGTGTTCCTAATAGAAATCTCCTTTGAGTTATTGTTAGGAATCCTCCGGAATTTCTTCTGAAAATCCGTCAGGAGTTCCTTGTTAAAGTGCTTCGGAAGTGGCTTGTAAGAATCCTGCAGGCGTTCT
>NW_026917571.1:0-25000 GCF_035046485.1 Aedes albopictus
TGTGCTGCACAGTTGAGCCAGGGCGGTGACACAAT
Source organism: Aedes albopictus (assembly GCF_035046485.1). Classification (NCBI taxonomy): domain Eukaryota; kingdom Metazoa; phylum Arthropoda; class Insecta; order Diptera; family Culicidae; genus Aedes; species Aedes albopictus. The sequence goes on from NW_026917571.1 coordinate 36, forward strand.
AAATTAATCACTCAAACCGCCGCGGCGGCGTACGGAAGAGAGTGATCCAAGTGCCGCACAACAGCCGCATATCTAGCTGGCCGGCTGGCCGTTTAGCCAAAGGTGCGCAGCGCACTCTCTGGATATCGTTGTCGTTGTCACCCATCATAGACAACGACGACGAAGCGACGTCAAGAAACGGAGCAAGTTTGTCGCATTGACATACCACCGCTGCTAGTGATCCGGAGCGGTTCGACTTATTAGCTGTCGAGCGGCGGCGCCGGATCAATAAATCAAAGAAATTCAGAGACTTCAGTTGGGAGGTACGGATCGATCGCGGGGACATGGCGGATGGGGAGTGCGGGGCCGCTGGCTGATGACGACTGCGATGACGACAACTCATGCCAGCAGATTTGAACTCTGCACCATTAGTCACCCTTCGCCTCGATCGGAAGGTCCCGCGTGCCACGCGTGTGGAATCAACCGGAGTCATAAATCTGACCCGCAGAGCTCATCAACAGCGAAGAAGGGGTTCAAGATTATAGCTGTCGCTGCCAGCCGATGCTGCTGCAGTTCTGCCTCAAATGACTGAGATACCAGCATCACCATTTGGCCGTAAAAGAGACATAGAGCTATTTCGAGGTGGATTTCGTGGTGAGCTCGACCCCACGACGATGAAGGTCGGCAATAGCCAAACGATGCGATGCTGGTCCGCACATCGTGTTATCTCCTAAATGGCTTTTCGCCATCCATCCATCCCGAAAGACCGTGTAGATCGCGTGCCTCCGCGCACTATAACGGAAAACAGACTTCGAACGCCCTAGGGTGATAAAACACAAATCGGCCGTCGTAACCTCAATCGGGGACTCTGCGCTCCAGCCAGCAACAAGAGGACAAGAGGTTGCGTGTCGTGTTGGAACCGCTGCGCTGCGTACACAATGTGCGAAGTCTATTACGAATAATTTATGGAGCAATTACCAAGGCGACAAGCGCACTGAATCAGGGCGATCCATTTTTGATCTCGCTGTGAGTTCCGGTGAATTCATTAAGAGCACGTGTTCATCGAAACTCGAGTTTTTTTTTAATGTTGCAGAAGTTCCCGAGCCAAAATTACGGAGGCGTCTCATCCATGTCAAATTTGGATGCGCCCTCCGGAGAGGGTCACCACCCCGGATCATTTCTAATCAATCTGCAACCCACGTGATCGCGCATCTGACAGATTCGCAGCAGGTGCTGTAAAAATCACTGCGCGAATCAGACACCACACCGTTCGGAGTGTCGATGATCCGCTCGCACTGCCCAACACGAGATCCTAATTGGCTTAGTTACCCACGGTCGGTTGAGATTTGCCACGCCACTCGTTGAAGAGTGCGATAGCAGCGTTGTTGTTCATCAACACTTTCCCGTGACGACGGACGAGGCGGTGAATACGAAACGACACGGCGTTAACTTTATAAAACACTTCGCTATGACGGACGTTTGATTGATGAACCTGTCCGGATAACCGGTGCGGTGGTTTCCTCCACTTGTCCACTGGTCCTGCTGGTGGTGAAGAAATTTTATGCAAAAGATTAGCTTCAACAGTTGATAGGCATATTTTTGATCGCAATGATGTTTTTTTTTCCTTTTCATAGGTGGAGATCATTAATTAAAGTTGAAGTGCGTTCTGCCTTCGGCCAAATATTACTTTTAGGAGTGGATCATCGTTGATTTGACTATAAAATAGGCAATGATGCTTGTCCGAAAAGATTAGGCATGAGAGTCTATCACCTTGTCGCAGTCCCCGGTGAGATTCGAATGAACTGGATAGTTCACCCGAAACCCTTACGCAGTTTTGCACACCGTCCATCGTTGCTTTAATCAGTCTAGTCAGCTTCCCAGGAAAGCCGTTTTCGTCCTTGATTCTCCATAGCTCTGCGCGGTCGATACTGTCGTATGCCGCTTTGAAGTCGATGAACAGGTGATGCGTTGGGACCTGGTATTCACGGCATTTCTGGAGGATTTGCCGTATGACGAAGATCTGGTCCGTTGTCGACCGGCCGTCGATGAAGCCGGCTAGATAACTTCCCACGAACTCATTTACTTTAGGTGAAAGACGAAGGAAGATAATCTGGGATAGCACTTTGTAGGAGACATTCAAAATGCGGTAATTGCTCTGAAGTTCTCACATTCCAAATGGTCGCCTTTCTTGTGAATGGGGCAGATTACCCCCTGCTTCTACTCCTACGGTAGCTGTTCGTCGGTTTCTCAGATCCTGACTACCAAACGATGCAGACAGATGGCCAATCTTTATGAGTTCGGCTCGCGGCACGCGCTTCTGGTAGAACTTCCGTGTTTCATGGGAACGTCACAGCAGTTTCATTTCTTCGCACTCCGCTTCTTGCAGGCGGCTTTTTTTGTTTTTCGAAATCTCTTGAAGATTATACAGTGACCCCACACCGATGAATCACCTTAATTTTGTACACTATTTATGAATCACCATGTTGATCAAATGAGTGATCCATAAACTGTGGTCATTTTTGTCGATTCATAAATTGTGGGGTCACTGTACGAAAAAATCCCAACGGAATTCTTGAAAAAATTTCCAGGCCAAACCAGAGAGGAATTCCCTGTAGGAATTTCTGAATCAATCTCGTGAGGAATTCCCATAGGAATACCGGCAGGAATGTTCAGAGGAATTCTCGGAGGAAATCTGTGAGGAAACCTTATCTGGCCTGAATTACGTTGTATATCTCACCAAACTCGTGCCGGATGCACTTTTTTACACTAGCACTACGTGGTAGTGGAGTTCAGAACTATACAATTCAGTGCCCGATAGTGCACGTAGTCCTAAACAAATGTGTTGGAAATTGTATCTTCCTATCTGCTTTGAATTTTGCGCTATTTCACACCAAAAGTACGACTTTGTAGTAACTATGTACACTAGCGCCACATGGAAGTGAAATTCAGAACCAAGCTAACGTACTCATCGAAGAGTCCTGAGCAGCTTTGTGCAGAAAGTAACTGTGTAAACTAGCGCCACGTGGTGTTTAAATTCGAAACTATGCGATCGATTTCTTGACAAAATATTGTCTAGCTTATTCCTTGAATCATCTCTAGTGTATATTGTGACATGATTTTCTTTTGCAATTTTCAAAAATAGGTTTTATTAATTGTTACCGCTAATTTATTTTCTGAAAATACTGTTGAAACTTCGCACATTATTTTTAAAACTTACAGATGCATTTGTCTGAGAGGTTAGTTCCTAGCGAAATCCCGTAAAATTTCTTCAAAAAATCATATTGAACTCTTGAAGAAATTTTTTGACTAATTTCGATCTCTAAAATATTATCTGGCAGGGCTCTACATGCGATTTTGAGTTGAATATACATATAACTTATATGTGAAACAGAGCTGTACAAATTCAGTCTTGTCATTGGATTACTGTTAGTGCACCATGCCGTCTGAAATTTAAATGTTTTTTCATGCTCTAAATGTGTGCATTAAAAATAACTTAATTTTAAATGAAATTGCTGATTCAATCCACGTAAATTCACAGGCATCATGATTTACATGTCGTTAAAATTTCAAGACTTTTTGCTGTGTAGGAGGGATGAATTCGCCTTGACGGTGGCTCTCTGAGAGAATTAAGCTGTGCGTGAAAACAATTTTTTTTAACATGGGAAAGGATAGGAACTAAAATTTTAATTGATTCTAAAATAGGGGCTTCAGTTTGAAAAAAGTATTAATATTTTGCAATCTACTTCCAATTCGTTACACTATATACACCGTGTCCAATAAGTTCTCATACAAAATACAAATTTAGAAAATATCATTTTATTTCACATATGTGATTCATATTTTCAAAATGAATGCATGTATTGAAAGGCCACAAAATACTGATTAAATAAAGCATACGGTTTAGAATAACTTTATTTTCTATTTGTTTTTATAAGCCTAGCAGTACACGTCCGTTTTCTGAAATCCGTTTTCTCCGGCACGCAAGAAAAATATCCGAAAAGTTTTTCATTCTACGGTAGCGAAATAGAGTCCATAAGGATGCATTTTTAATTAGTATCCCTAGTTTTGTACCAAATGGATATACTAAGGGTAAAACAATACAGTTTTAGTGATGACATGGTAAGAAATTTGCAAGTAAGCTCAACTTGGGCTGATTTTCATGAAAATAACCGTTATATCAAAGATAAACATCATAAAACGTAAATTTTGGACAAAATTTACCACCATAGGAATACAAGCATGTTTTATAAGTGAGAATGGTGTGAATCCACCAGATAAGATGCCCCCATGCTTCTTTTACACAACTAATCTCAGTGAAACAGGTAAATGCAAATTTTTGTTTGATTTACGTTTTATTTTTTACAAAATAAAAGGGTTCCGTACTTCACCAATACAGGAGCTCATATTTTTTTCTCTTCTGGTCATAGTTGCTACTAGCAATGGGTAGGGCAGGAACAGTGCCGGATTTAGAGGGGGGCCAGTGGGGCCAGGGCCCCAGGCCCCCACATTTTAGGGGCCCCCACAAAATTCCACTTCACGAAAAAAATGTGAAGCATGAAAAAATAATAGTGCAAGAAACTTCTTTTGATTTGTGTTATGTCTTTAGAACTTCAAATTACTGTCTACTGGCCAGATTTGTGGATTATGTTGTGATTCTTTTGAGAAAGACTGCTTTTTTTGTCCAGATATTTATGAAATAATGAATTTTGCCTCCAAAACTTATTATCATTTACTTTTTTTATGTAATTGCTTAAAAAAAATTAACGGAAATCTTGAAGAAAATCTTCGACCGAATTGTAAAGTATTTCTGCTATATTTGTTTGTTTCTTTTGTCTAAGGCTTTTGGAAATATCATAAACAATTTCTCATAGAGTTGGAGTAAACGATTTTTTTCTCAAAACTTAAAAGTTTCTATTTCGATACTCTAGAGTTTTATTTTACTCAGACAGCTTTCGACTGACTCAAATTGTAGATCATCAAAACTGTTGAAATCTAGCATGAATTTTCGAAGAGTTTCTGATTATTTTGAAGAGTGTCAGTACGCCGTTTTTAGGATGAGAGATTCGCTGACTGAAGTGACCCATTAATTAAGTAAGGGTTTATGGGGGAGAGGGGGTTTGAGAAATCTTACGCGTCATACAAAAATATACGGGTTCTCATACAAAACATCTTACAAGGCAGGGAGGGGGTATCGAAAAATCGTGAAAATTTCCTCACGTAATAAATGGACAGCTCCTTTAAGTAAATTTTTGGAGAAATTGGCTAAAAACTCAGACATTTCCGCCAAAGATGTTTGAGACATTTTATAAATTCTATTGAAAATAAAATCAGAAAATCTATTCTATCATAGATTCCCTTTGAAATTTCTTCATCATTTCTTATAAAAATATACTCTTTGATTTTAAAGTTTTGTGGAAAATTCTTTTGGGAAACCGCCAGAACCTCTCCTAACAGTCGTGTTAAAACATGTTTTTGTTAAGTGTTCATTCTTTATGGTGATCGATCCAGATTGCAGCACTGATTCATTAGAAGTTCTTTCTGGATTTCACAAAAACGGCACCGCTGATTGTGCTACTAATTTTACTTGAAATTTATTGAACATTTAACCTATGAACTCTTCTTGCAGTTTCTTTGACATGAATTCTAAGTAGGCATGGGACCTAATAAATAAATTTAATGGATATTAACATTTTTCCTAGTTCTGCTTATGATATTTATTTGTAAGAATGATTCATATTTTTTACTTTATTTTTTCTATGTTACATGAACAAAAAAATATTTCCTATAAAAAGGGCCCCCACAACACTGTGGCCCCGGGCCCTCACATTTGTAAATCCGGCCCTGGGCAGGAACCTAATTTGTTTCAACTTAAAACCATTACTCGTTAAAATTCGACGAAATACCTATGAAATGGCGTGCGTGCCAGCTGAAATGGACTTACGACACATAAGCGATCAGCAGAGAAGGATAGAGGACAGTTAGTACCGAAACATATGCTGTATATTGTGTATGTTAGTTGGCCTTTCAAAAAATAAATTTACTTTGAAAATCCTAATTATAGAAGTGAAATGAATTGAATTTGATTTTGTATGAGAACTTATTGGACACGGTGTAAATACAGCTTCTATCTTTTCCCATGAAACATTTGTTTTCACGCACAGCTTAATTCTCCCAGAGAGCCATCGTCAAGGCAAATGGGACCCGAGCGGTTCGCAAATGACGCCACCGAAGCAAAAATTGAGAGAAACAAGTGTGAAAATGAATCACCTAGTTGAACTGAATTCATTCGGTCCGAAAATTTTGCTACTAGAGCGGGTCATTTTCCAACAAGAAATCTATAGATTCTGGTTGGAAATGACCCCACTCTAGCGTCAAAATTCTCGGACCTAATCCCTGGTTTTAGACGGTGCAAGTGGCTTGATTCAAGCCAATGGAAAATGTCCTATTGAAAGCGAATTGCACGTGTAAACTCCTCCGTTCATCTCACATGAGCAACTCCACTTGACTTGAACGAAAGTTGAACATGTTGAACTTTTTCATTGAAGTCAAACGAAATCATTTCACTTGCCTCGTCCTAACCTACGATTTATTTGAGATGGATTCAAGTAATCTGTCAACTAAGATGAATTCAATTCAGTTTATTTTTTTTCCACTTTGTTTATTTATAAGGCCCACTGTTTACCTAAAAACTATACAGAGCCGAAAATCTAGTTGAGAAATTTGTTATTCTAATACATTACATTTTCAAAGAGATTCAATAATATGTTCGTCGTGCAACTTTCTTCCTTGGGCGCGATCCAGAACTGGAACTTGAAGCTGCAAATTCTGCCCGCCGTTGATTTGCCTGTGGATTTCTCATTGCTTCTTGAATAGCTTTGGCTACTTTTTCCAATTCTTCCAAACCTTTTTTCCGACGTAGTTCCTTCTCCAAATCCGCCCTAGACTGAAGTTGCTCTTCTTCTGGCTGTTCCTCAGATTCTTCTATGAGCTCCTCTTCCAAAACTTCAATTATTTCATCTTCGTCCTCCTTCTCTGCCGACTGGTACACTTCCGAAACCGGTTCTTTTCCAGCTACGATCGCAGCGTATGAGTTTGTAAGGGTATGCGGTATGGGATTTTTTCAAGGCGAAACGAAACGAAACGAAATACAATTTTTTTTGAAACGATGCGGTACGAAACGAAACGGAATTTAAAAATGTTTCGTTAGATCGATACGAAATCTGAATTCACTCGGTATTTTTCGAAACCAAACGAAATTTTCGTAAAAGTTTCGCGGAATTTTGCAGTTACATCATTTTTTTGAGAATTTTTTCTGCGTGTGTGTCGTAACGCGTATTGAGTTTCCATAAATACTCTCTTCCCATAGTTTTATTTGCTACAGTGCCTTTTATATTTTTACAATTTTTAGCGACGGATATTTAAAATTTCAATAATTCCACCAGTAACCTGATAAGATTGCATTAATTACTCAATGAGAGCACACCAATAAAACTCACATAGAAATTGAAAAGAATACTTAACAAATGTGTGCGGCACTCATTAGATATGAAGGCATCCGCAAACTTATTCAGATAATATAACACAATCATCTCTAGGTATTAGGCCAAAACTTCTACCAGATAGATCTGGACTCGAACCTGGTGTGATGGTTAAAGTGCATGCCGGTTTCGGCGCAGGTGCCGAGGACCTAGGGTCAAATACCACTGCCAAAAGACATTGAGTCTTTCGATTCGAGCCTGTGGGACCCAAAATAAACTAGCCTAGGACTCAACATATTGTTACAAAAGTTGAAGAAAAAATAAATAAAACTAACAACCCCTTCGGCATGTTAGTCCAACAATCAGGTCGACTATACAATTTCCTGAGTGCCATGATTAGTCTGATTGGGATTCCGAGGGAAAAAATTCAAACGTTTTTCTTATTGTGAAATGAGGGGCAATTTGATGAATAGAGTGAACGCGAAATTTGAGTGTTTTTTTCGTTGATAAACACTACCCATCTATGACGATACGATACCACTGAACGGCTCCGACTGTCGTGACAGATCATCAAAATAGGTATAACCTCTATAGATCCCTTGTGTGCGTTCTTGAAAAGCAGCACGCGGTTATTGAGGCTGTCATCATTGTACAAACTTCTTGCCAAATCTTCGAATTCCAAGCAGACTAATCAATGAACCCAAGCTTTACTCTTCTGGGGACACTTCTTTATGCCTTGATTAACAAAATCTGTGCACAAAACACATAATGGTTTTGGAGATATTAACATTTTTTGTGACCTGACCACGCTAAATTTTCAACGTGTTTGTGCAAGATTTTTTTTCCTTCTCTTGTCTTCAATCTGAAATAACTTTTCACTCGTTGTAAGAAAATCGATGAAATTTTCATTATTTAAAAAGGACTAGTGTAGGATCAGACTGCAGTAAAAGAATGGAGAATGTGATCATTTAGAGCGTCCCTAGAAAGTACATCATGCATCCGGTTTCTAAGTGGACAATGCTTTAATATCAGTTTGTTGGCGAATAATCTGATGAAATCCAGCTAACAAACGTCTTTTTCACCGAAATTTAATATAAAAGTTGGCTGTGCACATAACATTGTTAGAATTTGTCGTGCTCATCTAACCTTTTGACATTTTGAAATCACTGCTGAAATAAAAAAAAATAGTTTGAAACATCGTATATAACGCTTCGTAATACAGATTTGATAGAAAAACTCTTTAAAGAGTATTTTGGAAAGAATTTCTCCAGAAACTTTTCCATGTATTATACCTTCTACCGAATTTGTCTTAATCAATTTCTCCTGAGATTTCCAATTTTTTTTTCGAAAGATATATCCTGGAAGAGTTTCCATATTTTCTTAGAACTTTTGCTAGTGTCTCCCACCCTAACTAACCTAATATTCTCCGTTACTCTGCTAAAAATTCCTGCTGGGAATCTTAACTGAAGACAGGAACTTAACTTGTTTTTTTTTGCATTTGGATCCATCGGAAAATTTAACCAAAATATTATGTATGGTCCCGCATACAGCAAATGATTTAAACATACCTATTGAGCTAGATCTTGATGGTAGGTCCAAGATAAGAAGCATATTCGATTTTTTGCCTTTCTCGTACACCAAGGTGTACCGAAAGGCTATATGTTCACTCCAAAAATGAAATTTTGATAGAACCCTCGGAGGGCCAAGTGTAATATACCAATCGATTCAGCTCGACGAGTTGAGATGATGTCTGTGTGTATGTATGTGTGTGTATGTATGTGTGTGCGTGTGTATGTGTGTATGTGTACAAAAATGTCACCTCACTTTTGGATAGTAAATATCATCCGATTTCAAACTTTTTGGTTTCAATCGACGCGGCATATTGTCCCATTGTTTCCTATTGAAAATGGTTTGGATCGGTCCAGCCGTTCCGGAGTTATGGCCATTTAGGTGTTCCGGACCGGTACCCCAGGAAGGGGCCAGATATAAAATTGCAACAAACCCATGCATGCGACCCATCAAACCACGGTATTTTCGATTATCTGATGAACGGTAAGCAGGAAAATAGTCGCGGACTATATCTGAACCGGTAGTGTTCCGGAACCGGTTCTGGGTGTCCCACCGGAAGTGGCCAAATATAAAAGTGAACCAAACCCAGGCATGTGACACATCAAATCGCCGCTTTTTCTATAACCTGAGGAACGGTAAGCAGGAAAATAGTCTCAGATCATATCAGAACCGGTAGTGTTGCAGAACCGGTTCCGGGTGTCTCACCGGAAGTGGCCAAATATAAAAGTGAAACAAACCCATGCATGCGACACATCAAATCACCGCTTTTTCTGCAACCTGATGAATGGTAAACAGGAAAATAGTCTCAGACCATATCTGATCCGGTAGAGTTCCGGAACTGGTTCCGGGTATTCCGCCGGAAGTGGTCAAATATAAAAGTGAACCAAACCCATACATGCGATACATCAAATCGCCGCTTTTTCTATAACCTAAGGAACGGTAGGCAGGAAAATAGTCTCAGATCATATCTGAACCGATAGCATCCCGGAACCGGTTCCTGGTGTCCCGCCGGAAGTAGCCTAATGCATACATGCGACACATCAAATCATGGCCTTTTCGATAACTTGTACGATCAGCAAGAAACTACTGATAGTGTTCCGGAATCGGTTCGAGGTGTCTCGCTGAAAGTGGCCGAATGTAAAAGAGAACCAAAAAATATTCGCGACACATCAAATGGCTTTTAAGGTATCCTGATGAACGGTTTCCAAGAAACAATATCTCAGATCATGCTTGGGAAAACTAGTAGTGTCCCGGAATCGGTTCCCGGTGTCACTCTGGATGTGGTAAAATGTAGAATGGAACCGAACTCCGTGCATGTGCTTCATCAAATCGCGGTTTTTTCGATAAGCTGATGAAAGGTTTTCAAGAAAATCAGCTCAGATTACGTTGGAGACCACCGATAGTATTCCACAACCGGTTTCAGGTGTCCCGCCGGAATTGGTCAAATATAAAAATGAATTATGTAAATTTTCCGGAACCGGTTAAGGGTGTTCCACTGGAAGTGAACATACATAAAAGTGAATCAAACCCATGCTTGCGGTACATCAAAATGCTTTTTTGTCGGTAACCTGATGCATTGATAATAAGAAAATAGGCACAGTCCACAGAAGTTACTACCTTTAGTGTTTTTAGTTCCGGGTAACCTGATTAACAGTTTTCATAAACTCATATCACATTTAAATATACCGGTAGTGTTCCGGAATCATTTCCGGGGGTCTCGTAACCACTACAAAATAGAGTCAGACTACATAAGAGGCTACCGGTGGTGTTGCAGAAGCAGCGTTGGGTGCTTTAGCGGAATTACGAAAGTGAACTAAATGAATGCAAGCGATAGATATGTGTAAGAGAACCAAAAACCTTAAAAAACTAAAGCGATCTCATCAAATCACACCATTTTACATTCCTGAGACGTAAATTTACAGTAGGGATGTATCAACGTTATATGGAAAAATGAAAATTGAAGCGCATCAGCCTGGAATATTCTTTTTAATCTTTATTTGCGTCTAAAATTACTGGTGCGACTGGAGGGCGAGCTCCGTAATGAGGCTGATATTTGAATGTGATATAGCATTGGCAATTCAAATTACTACATTACAAATTCTACATGAATTTTGTAACCAAAAATAAAAAATATAGCATAAAGTGTGCTGATAAAACTTTGTCAAAGTGATATGTGGAAAAAGTTTAATCCTGGCTAGTAATTGTCATCTTGGTATGAATCAGCCTCCAGTGAAGGTGGTCAAGCAGTCAATTGAAAGTACTGATACTTTCAGCTCTAAAGAAAGCACGACACTAGACAACGGACTAGCATGCAACGCCCAGTAGCACAGCCGAAAACTTTTCCTGACAGCTGCGGTGGGAATCGAACCCGCGCTCTTTAGCACGATGCGACTACAGGCTTGGTGACCTTAGCCGCACGACCACGAAGCCACTTTTCGTCCGTTACCAAAGCACAGAGATTTGGGGCTAATCACTGACTCTAAGGCAAGATTGATTGCGTCGACGGAAAGATCATGAGTACATATTCGACGAGAAAGGCACTATTACCACTAGGTGGATAAATCTTGGTTTTTTTTGTATTTATAATACAAACCTGGGAGTGGTTTGTTTTGCATTATTTAAGATGTTTTTTTTAACACTTTCAATAATTTGAGATTAGCACGATCTTCGATAGATGATAAGTATATTTACACTATGTATTTGTTTTCGAAATTTATTAGACATTCCGCGGAATTCCGTTAGATTTCGTCAAAATCTATTTTTTTGAGACGAAATTTTTAGAATTTGGTGAAACGAAACGAAATTCAAAATCATAAATTTCGCTTAGCTGAATTCCGTGGAATTCCGCGGAATTTTGTTTCGAGTTGTATTTGGCGAAACTTTTCGGTATACCGCATACCCTTATGAGTTTGAAACATTCTCCTTCTTCTTCTTCTCCAGTTTGTTCCATGGTTGTCGCTGAGGGCAAACGTCCCTTCGATGTCCGATTCCGTGACACAAAAAGCATGTGTCCTTCAAACCTTCGTAGTGTTGGGATACCTTCTAAACCTTCGCTGTCCATCTGTTGATTTTCGTCCTTCTGATGACCTTGGTGGTTTGCCGCAGATTTTATCCGAGCAGAGTAACTCCGAGCATGCAAGGTCCGTCCGTTTGTCTATTGCTTCTGGGTTTCTTCTTTATGTAACTGGTCACACTACACATGGTTTTCACAGACACAATTTGCCACAAAACACTTTATTTCCATCTAAGTAACATTTATTCTTACTTCTAAACAACACGGAAAACTTAAAATATAAACGAACGGAGGTTCGCCCTCCGGTGACCGGTCGCGAGCAGTGGTAGCGGACAACTAACTACTCTCGATCTCTTCGCAGCATCTCTTCGTCATCTTCGTCCGAATGGTCATCCTGGTCGGTGAGTTCGTTCCACGAGATGAGTGATCGCCTGAGTGACCACTAGTTATCTCGCCTTGTCCGACAGCAATCACGCGTGGCTGCGTCAGCCTTAGGGCCAATACCTTGTTCGTCAACAGTAGAATATTCGCCCTTTCTTGTCACCGATGTCGATTGTTGGTGGAATTGCTTTTGCTACATCCATATACACTCCTCGTATTCCGTTGTAGACATGGTCAAGACCCAAATTCGCAGGAAATTTTTCCCGCACAACTCGATCTATTTTTCCGTACTCCTTGAGAACCGACGATAAGTTATCGTCGGACAGTTCTGGCGGCAAGTCAAACACTCTGACATACTGCGCATTGGTTCCCGCGATCGACATACGCACTTCCACTGAATGTCCGTTGGTGTAAACGAACTGTTTTGCATTCCCGTTCTTCTGCAACGATTCCGCCATTGTTTCCTTCGACACGAACTTAATGAACAGCGAACGATCTTTCGCTGTTTTGTAGACGGTTTCCACCGTCATTAGGTCCGTATCCAACTGTTTTAGAAAGTTGGCTATTTCCACCCATGATGGACGTGGACTACCTATCGGGAAACGGAACTGAGCGGTGTTCACAGCCATCTCGCTCATAGCAATAATTAATTGCTATATCTGTGCACAACGATAACTACCGCGGCACACGATACTGCTGTGTTCGACCGAGAACAAAACGGACTACCTATAGCACACAATAGGTATAAAAAAACGGATCCGTCGTCGCGAGCGCAATTGCCCCGTCTGTACTGGACGACAGCAGCGACCGAACTCAATTCAGTTTATGCACCGCACGAATTGAACAATGTGAACACTTGCTTTAACTGAGATGCATTCAAGAGCATTCGAGTGAACATTCAAGTCATTCGCTCAGTTTAAACGCATCATTCCATTGAATCGAACATCTTTGTGAAGTTGTGCAAGTGAAATGCTCGTTTCAATTGAACAGTCTAAACTAGGCGTATGAGTTATCATGAGATTTTGTTTTACCTAAGAAAACCTGGAAGCCTTCAATTCCGTCATCAATTGAATTGTATTGGATTTGGAATTGAAGAAAAAATTAATTATGTTATTATTTGGAATATCTTTAACCAATTTGCTAACAGTCTCGCAAAAAAGGTTAATTATGTCGCTAGAATAACTATAGCAGCTTCAACATTACTATAGCTCTTTAACATGTTATGGAGAAACATGCAGGCTTTGTTGTTATTCTTGGTGCAATTTCTTGTTAAATCCCTAGTGTCAATTATGGTACAATTTTAAAGGGAATTTCGTACCGCTGGTTTGGAATTTTCTGCAATTTCATTTGTTGGGTTACCGCAGTGAAAAAGCAATGCAGTTTGAATCAACTAACACGTTTATTGTTTTACAAACTGGACAAACAATTGTTTTGAATTGTAGTTTTGTTGTTCTTGAACCACGTTTGTTGTTTGAAACAAACCGGTGAAACAGTTGTTTCTACTATCATTTAGAAACAAAAAAACAACTGCCAAATTAGTTGTTTTAAACCGGAAAAAGTTTGGGTTGCATTTACTAAAATACGGTTTGTTTTGATTCAGATAAATAAAAAGTAAAATGTTAAGTAAGTTCAACAAATCGGGCAGTTAATTTAACTAATGTTCTGTTTGGAGAAAAAACAACAAACATTTTAGTTTGAGAACTGACAAGAACAAACTAAATTATTGGTTTGTTTCGACCTCCGCGCCACTTTTATTCTGACTCCAGGGTGGCCACCCAGTCGGGAATTTCAAGAAAACCGGGAAAAGCTCGGGAATGCAAAACCACCGGGAAAAGTCGGGAAAACCCCGGGAATTGTTGCTAGCCACCGGGAATTTCCAGAATTCCAAAATTTGTACAGACTCCAGAAGCATAAGTACGAGAATCTGTGGGAAATGCAGTCAACAACTGTTGAACTATATAACATAGTGGATGAACTGGCGTAAAAACCATTCTTGGAATTAATATCTTGTCGTCGAGTCATGATAATTAAAGTTAACCATAGTGATGTTACCTAACATTACTATTTGAACAATTTCAAAGATATTCTAAAGAACATTTTGGTGGAAAGACTGGTTGAGACACATTCAAATTTTTATAGATTCATATATCACTTATGCATTTCAGGATGTACATGTTCCAGAAAACATCAAGCGTCCTATAAAAGTTTTATAAAACATAACAAAAATTATCACTTTTTTCTAAAAAAATATCCTTATACAATCTCTAGTAGAATTCTTGATATATATCCTTTGAGCGAAAGTCTTTGAGAAATTTGAATAGGATGCTGATAAAATTTTGAATGAATGAATGAATTGCCCAGAGAATAAATAAACATTAAAAATTATGAAAATCTGAATGAGTAATTCTGATGAAAACAATCTCACAATTTAAAAATTGTTAGTGAAAAACAATTGAAAGAATATTTAAAGGGATTTTTAGTATCTGATGGAATTCCGCAAAGCACGTACGCCTATTGTAGTTCATAAAAGTTTTTCTAATATTTTGTTTGAAAGATTTCTGTTGTTTTTCATGAAGTTCTTGGATGTACTCTCGCGAGAGTTTTCGTGAGTATTCAAAAGCATCTGGAGCAATATAGTTGTATGATTTATAGAATTAAAAAAATCCCAAATAATGTATCTGCCTCTACATTTTGGGGGAAATACTTTCTCAAAAACTAATCTTCCAGGAATTCCAGAAAAAAAAAATCTCTGAGAACTTCATATTGCAATCGCTGATGAAATAACTGAATGCTAGACGATTATCAGACAAAATCTAAGATTTCTTTGATCTCTCAAATTTCTCCTAGAATTTACGATTTAAGCCTAAGTAACCTGCCTGACTTTCTACAGTAGCCATTTACGCTACCATAAAGTTCGCCACTGGTTTTCTATTAAATATCTTGAAAATCACCATTAAAAATACTACACTGAAGATTTCCCTAGGAATCGTTTCCAAAATTCTTTCACGAGTAATCTAATATCCGGGATATTAGAAGTTATTGCCTATTAGTTTTCCAAACGAACTTATCAATATAGTTTTAGAAGAGATTTTTGGAATATTACTAAGAAATCCACAAATAATAAGTTTGTTAATCATATAATCATAGTGTATTCTCTGAGAATTTCGACCTCCCAGGATTATCTTTTTTTTATTTGCTTAAACAACTGCATAATTTGTACTAGTTGGTCATTTATGAATTTAAAGGAATCTTTAATGAAGATGTCGTGACTTCAATGCCCATCATTGGATACGAGACAAACAAAACATAACTTATTTTCAAGTTCATATGAATACTATGTTAAATCCAAGGAATTTAAAATATTCAATATTAATTCTCTTAAATTTTTCTTAGTATGTAAATTACGTTTAATTTTCACTGTAAATCAATCTATTTTAGAATCGGGAAAAATTTCAAAAATCTATCGGGAAAACCGGGAAAAACTCGGAAATTTTATTTGCCGCTCTGAGTGGCCACCCTGTGACTCACTTTCACTCAAGAAGAAGAAAAAAGATGTTGGCTCATTTGGAGTGAAGTTGCAACAATTTTGTGCTCAAGTAACACAGTAAATTAACCCTTGATGTCATCGACCAAATGTTTGGGGTCACTATCGTAAAACATGGAAAAGTGATTTGTTGATATCTTTGTCATCTTTCATTCAATTTTATTTCTTCTTGGTTTATTTGAAACATAATGAATGATACTTACAGCATAGACATTAAACCACACATATTTGTTGAAATTTATATACTAGAACTTAACGTAAAGTAGTTTCAAACTAAACATGTTTGTTGAAACAACAAATATTTCAGTTTCAATCAAGAGCTGTCAAAATGAATCAACAAAAAAAAATGTAAATCCAAACTAAGGTTTGTTGAATTTAACCCGGGAGCGGTCGCGTCGTGTACACCCTTAAATGAAACAACACAGCGCACGAGTAACTTTCACGCAGCGAGCAAAAAGACAAAAGAATTTTCACGCAGATTTGTGTAACACCGGATCAGCACATTTTTTGTGTAGGATTTTGAGCGACCGAAAACGCTGCGTGAAAGTTACTCGTTGCGCTGTGTACATCGAGTTCTGCGTGTACTGAGTACATGCACCATGAAAAATGCTCGCATGTGGTACACAGCGTGAGCGGGGCGTCGCTGCAGGTAGTCAAAGACGCGACTGCTCGAGGGTTAACTGGAAATTTATTTATTTATTTCTCCGTTTGGAGCCCAGGATTCTTCTCCCTTATATCACACAATTCCACATATAGTCCAACACTTAAACCATTTATTGTCCATTTGCTGTCCCGGCAAACTTTATCCTGCCAAGGTTAATGACTCACTCTTTGGCGAGCGTTCGTGCGAGACAGTCGCATCTTTTCGTTCGTCCGGTTTGTCTCCCGATACTTTTCAGTTCGGTGGCTTTTTCCGTGCTAGTGTTTCCGAGTGATCAAGTTATTAAGTGATAATCCCTAGTGGGACGCGTGCGGTTGGCTAGGCCACAAATTTTGCCGCAAAAGTTCGTTTGGTTTGAGTAAAGTTCACGTTTTCATTATATCACGTGGCGCATTGATATTTTATCGAGCACAACAGTGCAGCACCCCCCGCATACCGCGCCGCTCGCGCGGCCGTGATCGGGTTCTTCCAGTGAGTACCCAAGCTCATCGTCGTCGACAGCAGCAGCCCACCGAGAGAAGAGCAGAGAGCGTTCAACCGCGCGCCTCCTCCCAGTGCGGGCGATCCCATCGCTTGGACCTGTCGTCGTCGAGCCTCTGTTTTAGAGCACAAAGCTAAGTATTCAAAGTTACCCCTCGTTGTTCCCTCCTCTCCACTGTCTCTTTGATTAGATTTAATTTGGTATATAAGCAGTTTTTTTTCCTTTTTTTCCTCACTTTCCCTGTACAGTTAATTTTGCCCCTTGTTTTTTGATTATTTCGTCCCCGTGATAAGTGTTAGTTTAAGATTTTTGAGTGCCCCGTGGTGGTAGTTAGCTGCCACAATGGGCGATGACAATGATGGCGGGGGTACGTCGTACCACATCAGCGAAGCTTTGTTATTGGCATCGGATTGCTCGAGCCAACAAGGCGATATAAATGCTAACCCCTTTGTCTCCCTTCACCCTGCTGCTTCTCCAATGGACACCAACAGCAAATCTGTTTCCACGTCCCCCCGCCTCAAGGCCTACCCTCCCGACTTTGGCGGGCCATATGTTGTTTTCTTCCGACCCAAAGGCAAACGTTTGAACACCGTTCAAATCAGCAAGGATCTGACTAAGCGGTATTCTTCCGTTGTCTCCATTGACATGGTCGGTACAGCTAAGCTTCGGGTGACAGTAGGCGACCGAAAACACGCTAATGAGATTGTGGCCTGCGAGTTGTTTACACTTGAGTACTTCGTTTACCTACCGAGCGCGTCGATAGAGATTTCGGGGAAGGTCGCCGACGCATCTTTGACCTGCGAAACGATCATGCAAGGCTGTGGTCGTTTCCATAACCCTTCTCTACCTCCTGTCCAGATACTGGATTGCCGGCAACTGCATTCGGTATCCCAGGAGGGCGAGAAGAAGGTTTACACACCATCTGAAGAATTTTGTGTGACCTTCTCCGGATCTGCATTACCAGATCTGCTGGTGATTGGCAAACTTCGGCTACCTGTGAGGCTGTATGTACCGAAGGTAATGAATTGCATCAATTGCAAGCAGCTGGGCCACACCGCCCAGTACTGCAGCAATAAACCTCGCTGTGCAACATGCGGGGAGAGACATGTAGACGGTGCGTGTAAAACGCCGCCCAAGTGTGTTTATTGTGGTAGCGACCGTCCACACGATCTCAATGTTTGCCCGAAGTACATACAGCGAAAACAACATCAAAAACGATCGTTGCAGCAGCGTTCAAGGCGAAGCTACGCCGAAATGCTGAGACAAGCTGCTCCGGTCGTTGAATCACGCAACATCTACTCGTCTTTGTCTCTCGATGATCAGGGCTCTGACTCTGAGGTCGGGGACGGGGTTCCCTTTGTTTTTAAGGGTGAAACGAGGAAACGGGTGAGGCTCCAGAGACCCACCAAAAAACCTCGGAATCTGCCTAGCAGTGACCCCCAACCCACCGTGACAAATTCTAAGAGTGTTAAGAAAGGCGCCAAACGTTCACCTCCTGGATTCAAAATCCAAGATGAACGAGACTTTCCTTCGCTCCCGGGAACATCAAAAATCCCAGATGTCCCAATTTTTTCGACTTCTCAGCCAGAGGGACAGCATTCGGAGAACCAGGAACAACCCCTTGGTGCTCCGATGTTCACGCTTTCTGGCATCGTAGACATCATCCTTAACTTCTTTAATGCTTCTGACTCAGTGAAGAGCATTGTCAAAGCACTTCTTCCTTGTGTGCAAGGGCGTAGCCAGAGGGGGGCAGGGGGGGGCCGTGGCCCCCCCCTGGCTGACAGATTTTTTTTTAATTCAAGCCGACTCAAAAATTGTCAATAATAGTGTTCCAGAAAAAATATTAAAAAAAAACTATTCTCTAGACTATTCTAATAATTGAGGTTTTATCCACAATTATCCAACCTTTTTTTTCTTGAGAATCACAGAAAATTTCGCCAAGTATTTCTCCAAGAGATCTACTTCAATCTTATCATAGAATTTAACCAAAAAACAAGCTTGGATGAATGATTAAATTTTGTGATGTTTATTCATGGAACACAAAAACAGCATGGCAAGTTTCCGGTAGGGAAAAATAAGGACTTTGTAGAACTAGAGTGCAGTTATATGCTATTGCTACACGAATTTTCACTTGTATTCAATTCAAACAAACGTCATGCTAAGATAATAATACCTGGGATTTCTTTACAAACTCTTTCAAGGACATCTCCACAAATTCCTTTAGGCAGTTATTCAGGAACTTTTCCAAGGATTCTTTCAGAAATTCCTCAAGGAACATGTCCAGCAGTTTCTCTTTCGTGAATTTTTCCATGGACATCTTGCAGGGTTCAGATAGAAATGCTCTAAGAATTCCCCCCACGATCCCTTCAGTTTTTTACAAATACTTCTGCAAGGATATATCGATGAATTCCTTCAGGAATTTTCCATAGCTTCCTTCAGTGATTCTAGCATGGATTGCTCCAGAGAGTTTTCCAAAAATTCCTGTATGGGTTTCACCAGGCATTCCTCCGGGAATATCTCCTGGGATATCTTTAGAAGTTCCTTCAGTGATTGTTCCAGTGCTTTTTTCGATAATTCCTCCAGAAATTTCTTGGAGTTCCTTAAATCATTGTACAAAACATTCTCCATCCAAAAATTCCAACAATAATTCGTCCAAAAAATATTGCAGACATGGATGCCTTCATTTTTATTTTCCTACAGAAATTCTTCCAGGAATTTGTAAAGAAAACTTTCCTGGGATTTCCTAAGGAATTCATCATGGGATTGCTTCCGAGATTCCTCCAGATTTTCCTTCAAGCATTCCTCCAAGTATTCGACCGGGAATATCTTCTGTGTTTATTTCAGAAACAACTTCAGGAATTATTTTAAAAAAATCCTCCAAGGGTTCCTCCAGGAACATTTTTAAGAATTCCTTCAGAAAATTCCAAAAAATAATCCAATACTTCCTCCAGGAACTATTTAGGAATTCCCCAGGATTTCTCCTGGGGTTTCTTCAGGAACTGCTACAGGGATTCCCCAAGGCGTTCCTCCACGAACTCTTATTAGTATTCCTTAAGGATTTCTCCAAGGATTCCATCTGCAATTTCTTCAGAAATTTTTACTGCGAATTCTCCATGAATTTCTTCAGAGATTCCTCTATGAATTATTCCAGGGATCCTCTGGGAATTGAATTGCGTATAGATATTTCTCCAGAAATTCCTCCAGGAATTCTTATAGAGATTCCTCCAGGAGTATTTCTAGAGATTCCTCTGTTAAACTCTACGGGTATTCTTCTAGGATATCCCCCAGGGATTCCTCCAAGAATTTCTGCAGGACTTAACTCGGGACTTCCTTCTGTGATTCGATCTGAAACAACTTATTTTGAACATCCTCCAAAGAATCTCCCACGAACTCTTTTTAGGGTTCCTCCAGCAATTCCTCATTGTATTTTTTAAGGATCTTTTCTAGGAATTGATTCAGTACTTCCTCCAGGAACTGCTTAGGAATTCGCTCAGTAATTCCTCTTGAAATTTCTTCCGGGTTTCCTTCTGGAGTTTCTTCAGAAACTCTTCTAAGTATTCCTCCCGAATTTGTTCAAGAACTCCATCTGCAATTTCTTGAGGAATTATTTCTGGTATTCCTATACGAATTCCCTAAGAGATTAATCCAAAAATTTCTTCAGGAATTCCTCTAGGAATTACTCCAGGAAATCCTTCAGGGATTCCTTCAGAAATTCTTCCAGGATTTTTTCTAGGAATACCTTCTGGATTTTGTCCAGAAATTCCGCCAAAAAATCTTCCAGTATTCCCTTCAGGAATTGCTACAGGCATTCCTCCAGGATTTGCACAAAAATCTCCTCCAGGAACTTTTCTAGTGATTTTTCCAGGGATTTCTTCAGAAATTCCTCCGGGAATTTCTCAGGCGATTTTTTTTTGAAATTTCTCCCAGAGCTCCTCTAGAGATTCACCCAGAATTTCATCCACAAATTGTTGAAGGAATTATCACAGAGATTCCACCTAGAATTCTTCAAGGATTCCGCCAGCAATTCCCAAAGGATAGCCTCCAGCAATTCCTCCAGGATTTTATTTAGGAATTTCTCCAAGAACTATTCCAGCAAATTCTCCATGAATTACCCCAAGAATTTCTTCAGGAATACCTCCAGCAATTTCTCTAGGAATTGATCCAGGAATTGCTTCTGGACATCCTTCAGAAATCCAGAATTCTTCTGGAATTTTTTTCAGACATTCTTCCAGAAAATTCTCAAGGAATACCCTCAGGAATTTTTCAGGGATTCCTCCAGGAAGTCCTCCGAAGATTCCTCCAGGAAATCCCCCAAGTTCCTCTGAACATTATTTTTAGAAATCCTCTAGGGATTTCTTCATAAATTCTTCCAGGAAATTCCTGGAGGAATACCATCACCATTTTTTCAGGGATTTCTTTACAAACTGCTTCTAGGATTCCTCCACGGATTTCTTCAGGAATTCCTTCGAGGATTTATCCAAGAATTCCTCCAGAAATTCCGCTAGAAGTTCCTCCGGAGTTTTCTCAAGGGATTTTTTCAGAAATAGAAAAATAATAGAATAAAAATAGAAATTTCCCAGAATTCCTCTAGAAATTCATCCGGTAATTCTTCCAAAAATTCTTCTAGAGATTCCTCCTGAAATTCCCAAAGGAATACCTCTAGGAATTTCTCCAGGATTTTATCCAGGAATTTCTCCAGGAATTTCTCTAGGAATTGCTCCTGGACATCATGCAGAAATTATGTCAACAATTCCTCTAGGTATTTCTCCGGGAATTTTTCATGAGATTCCATTAGGAATTGCTTAAGGGATTCCTCCAGAGATTTCTCCATGGAATCTCTTCAGGAAATTCTTTGAAGATTCCTCCAGGAAATCCTGCAGAAGTGTCTCCAAGGATTCTTCCAGGAAATCCACTAGGGATTCTTCAGAAATTCTTCAAGAATATTCTCCAGGAATACCTTCAAGAATTTTTCAGGGATTCCTCCAGGAATTAATCAAGGAACACCATCATAAATTAGGGTTTGCTTCAGAAATTCTTCCAGGGTTTTTTCTAGGAATACCTTCTGGAATTTTTCCACAAATTCCACCAAGAAATCTTCCAGTTTTCCCTCCAGGAATCGCTACAGATATTTCTCTAGGAATTCCGCTAAAACTCGTCCAGGAACTTTTTCAGGGATTTTTCCAGAGATTTCTCCAGGAATTCCTTCAGAGATGTCTCTTGAAATCCCTCCGTGAATTTATCAGGGGATTTTTTTCAGAAATTTCTCCCAGAGCTTCTCCATAGACTCCCCCAGAAATTCATCCAGATGTTGTTGAAGGAATTCCTCCAGAGATTCCCTCACGGATTTCGCCAGCAATTCCCAAAGGAGAACCTCCAGCTCCTCCAAGATTTTATCCAGGAATATCTCCAAGAACTATTCCAGGAAATTCTTCAGGAATTACCGCAAGAATTTCATCAGGAATTCCTCCAGAAATTTCTCTAGGAATTGATCCAGGAATTGCTCCTGGACATCCTTCAGAAATCATGTCAACAATTTCTCCAGGAATTTTTCCAGAAATGCTTCTGGAGATTTTCTCAGAAATTCTTCCAGAAAATTCTCCAGGAATACCCTCAGGAATATTTCAAGGATTCCTCCAGGAAATCCTCCAGAGGATTTTGCCTGGAAATCCTCTAGGGATTTCTTCATAAATTCTTCCAGGAAATTCCTGGAGGAATACCATCAGTAATTTTTCGGGGATTCCCCCAGGGCTTCTTCACAAACTGCTTCTCGGATTCCCCAGAGATTCCTTCAGGCATTCTTTCAAGGATTTATCCAAGAATTCCTCCAGAAATTCCGCTAGAAATTCCTCCAGGATTTCAGAAACAGAAAAATAATAGAATAGAAATAGAATTCTCCCAGAATTTCTCTAGAAATTCATCCAGTAATTCTTCCGAGAATTTCTCTTAGAGATTCCTCCAGAAATTCCCAAAGAAACACCTCTAGTAATTTCTCCAGGTATTCCTCCAGGATTTTATCCAGGAATTTCTCCAGGAATAACCCCAGTAATTTCATCAGGAACTACCCCAGGAATTGCTCCTGGACATCTTTCAGAAATTATGTCAGCAATTCCTCTAGGTATTTCTCCAGGAATTTCTCCCGAGATTTTATCAGGAATTGCTTCCTGATTCCTCCAGATATTCCTCCAGGGGATTTCCCTCCTAAAGGGATTCCTCCAGAGATTTCTCCATGAAAAATCTCTTCAGGAAATTCTTTGAAGATTCCTTCAGGAAATCCTCCAAAAGTTTCTCCAAAGATTCTTCCAGGAAATCCTCTAGAGATTTCTTCAGAAATTCTTCAAGAATATTCTCCAGGAATTCCTGCAGGAATTTTTCAGGGATTCCTCCAGGTATTCCACCAGGGATTCTTCCAGATATTCTTCCAGGGATTTCTTCACAAATTTCTTCAAGGAAACCCCCTGGGATTCCTTCAGGAATTCCTTCGAGAATTTCTCCAGGAACTCCACTTGCAATTCCACTAGAAATTCCTCCAGGAATCTCTTAAGGGGTTCTTTCAAAAATAGAAAAATAACAGAAATAGAAACAGAAATCTCTCAGAATTCTTCTGGAGATTCCTCTAGATATTCATTCAGTAACTCTTTCAAGAATTCTTCTGGAGATTCCTCCAGAAATTTCCACAGGAATACCACTAGGAACTCCTCCATTTATTCCTCCGGGATGTTATCTAGGAATTTCCCCAGGAAATTTCTTCCGGAATACCTCCAGGAAATACCCCAGGAATTTCTTTTGGAATATCCCTGGCATCCTTCAGGAATTATGCCAGCAATTCGTCCAGGAATTTCTCCTGGAAATCCTCTTGGGATTCTTTCAGGAAATTCTCCAGGCATACTTTGAGGAAATTTTCAGGGATTCCTCCAGATATTCCTCCAGAGATTCCTCCAGCCATTACTTCAGGGATTTCTCCACGAATTTTTCGAGGGGTATTTCCGGAGATTCCACCAGGGAATCCTCCAGAAATTCCTCCAAGGGTTCTTTCAGGAAATCCTCCTGGAATTTCTCAAGGGATTTTTTTCAGAAATTTCTCCTCCCAGAGTTTCTCTGGAGATTTCATCAGGAATTTCTCCCAGAATTCTCCTAGGGATTCCAAGAATTCACCCAAAAAATTGCTCAAGGAAATTCTCCAGGAATTTTTCCTGGAATTACGCCGGGAATTCGCTCAGAAGTTTCTACAGGCATTCCTCCAAGGATTCCTTTACAAATTTCTCTAAGATTTCATATATGAATTTCTTATGAAATTTTACTAGGGATTCCGTCCAGAATTCCTCCAGGAATTTTTCCAGAAATTTATCTAGGATTTCCTCATGAGATCTCTTCAGAAATTTCACTAGGTATCCCTCCCATAATTTATCCAGGAATTCGTACAGGTTTATTTTTTGAAATTTTTACAGGAGTTCCTTCTGGAATTCAAAAATTCAAAAAATTCTGGAGGAATTTCTCCAGCAAATAGTATTGGAAGATAAATGGAAGCATACAGGAACCAGGAAATTCTAGGTTTATCCTCAAAAGAGTTCGTTATTTCCAAAAGAGTTCAGCTATAATTTCTGGTGAATGTTTTGTAGACATTGACAAAAAAAATTAGAGCAAAATATTGCACGAGTAAATAAAAATCCTTAATCTTCCAGAAATTGGCCATCGCTACCAGCACCACGTTGATTTGTATAGATCAGGCGAGTTTTTGTTAACGTATTGTACAAAATACAACAGGGTTAAGGGTTAAATAAAGCTTTTAGAATATAATGTTATTATATTCAATTTCATCGTGTTGCGTTTAGTTATAAAAACTAGTAGGTACATTTTTACTA
>NW_026917572.1:0-25000 GCF_035046485.1 Aedes albopictus
CTCGGGTATGCATTTTACCCCATATTTTTAGCTATCTCAAGAAGTGTTGTCGCAAATTATGACAACGTTATTTAACTTTCAAGGGTTTTTCTTCAATAGGGGTAGGCGGGGCAATATGGACACCCTAAGGTTTTTGCCAACTTTACCTGGCAAGATGTCAAAAAAGTTTAGTTTTTTGATACATGTATCCTTTTCAAGTCTATTTAGCATCTATTGCATAAGAATGCTCACGAAGAAAAATGATTTATCCACTTCAAAAAATGTTTTGAAAAATGTTAGTTTTTCATGACCGTCTTCAAGCATACGGGGCAGAATGGACACCCCCATGGGGCAATATGAACACCATGAGACTTGTACGAATTTCGTACATTATTTACAACTATAAAGTCATTTCATTACAAAACAACTATTATGGATGAATAATACGCCGAAGAAGTTCATTTTTGTTCAGTTAATTTAAATTCAGGCTGTTTTGGTTAAAGCTTCGTTTTTGTCGGCATGTACAGCTGTGCCTAGAACAACTGTTTTCCACTTCTGTCGTTTTTTTACCAATTTGTTTCACCGTATGTCTACTATAGTGAACATTTAACCGAAAATATACTGAAATCGAAGAATTTGGAGGGTTTGTGATTAAGGTTATATTTTTCCCTTGCCGCTTCTTTCAAAAAGGTGAGTGTCCATTTTGCCCCGGCAGCAGAAGATATTTCCAAACTTGATTTTTGATATAATAAAGAAGAAAATATTAACATGTTAAGCATGTAGATACAGCAAAACTACTTGCATGTGTTCTAGAAATATCAGGTTTTAATCGACCTGCAATAAATTAATCACTAAATCTTATTTTAGATGGTGTGAAAATTATAATTTCCATGCACAAAAACCGGAGGACGCAACTTTTCCGTGGAAAATCAAGTATAATTTTAATTTCGAATGATTGTGTCCTGAAACTACGTTTTAGACAAATGGACTATATTCTCCATTCATTAAAAGTTCAAAAAAGTTCGCATATTTCAAAATACTGAGGGTGTCCATTCTGCCCCGGGTGTCCATAATGCCCCGCCTACCCCTATTAATTCAACAGAAAAATGATGACTAAGAAATGCAATTATTAGATTTTTCATTTGGGGAAAGTAGGGTAAAACGGACTAACTCAACCTCCTTTCGAAATAACGTTGCTACGATGTTCTCTGATCGGTCTTTAATTTTCAGAGTTCTTTATTCTATTCAAGAATAGATGCTTTATCACATTTTTTTTTCTTGAGAGGATAACGCGGTAAAACAATTCTCAGAAAAATATGTCAAAACCTACAAATGCTTTGATAAAACTTGTCGAAATTTCATGAAATAAGACAAATTTCTTAATTTTTATTGCTTATTCAAATGAGCAAGTCTGACAACATTTTGACGTCGAGAAATGTCACAGATTAGCACGTGGTGTGTGATTCGCCGGATTTTTTCTCGATTTTTCTTTTGACATGCATCTCCGGCTCAATTTTCTCTTTTTTTTTCTCGTGAAAGTTGCAGCAGTGCACAATGGTCCACGACAAAGATTTACGAGGAAAGATGCATTCAGCGCCTTCAAGTGATTTTTTGGACAAATATGGTCTTCTACGAAGTCGTTCCCAAAAATCAGGCCCTCTTTTCAATGTACATCAAAATTAGGGTGGTCCATATTTTGAAAGAAATTGGGAACCAAACTTTTTTATTTGCAAGAATATCTGTATACATTCTTCAGAAAAGTTCAATCAATTTTGAGCAAGTTTCCTGAAGATTTTTTTTTGTAGCTTTAAAATTCACCGATCTAGAGATATTTTTCTGAATAAGCCTAGGGTGGTTCAAGAAAAACCGGTTTTCTGGCGTTAACTGTTTCAGTTTCGATTTTTCATCAAAGCCACCCAAGAAACACTTGTAGAGCATAGTTTTTTGAAAAGGTTTTATGACGGGTTGGGGCAATCATAAGAATTATCTTTTGCCTGCATTCAAAAGAAGAAACGTTGTTATATAACACATCAAAAAATTAGAGGGGTGTTTTTTTGTAACTCAAGTGAAAAATACATGAAAAGTGCCTATTTTTTTCTAGATAATTATCAATAACTTAGCAACATTCTCAGCGAACGAAAATGCGCTTTTTTTTTGGAAACTGTAAAAGTGGTTCTTACGCGACTCAAACGAGAAATTTTAAACAAAAACGGTAAAGCAATAACACGATTTGTTCTAGCGTCACCCTTTATCTTTATCATTTTGTTTTTTTTTGTTTTTATTAATGTGTATTTTAACTTATAGCTAATTCTACACTTATCTTTTTTGTTTCAAATTTCACGTCAAAGTTGTCTAAGAACAATTCAAGAACTCAAAAATAACGCACATTTTCGTGCGCTGGGAATGTTGCTTCGTCATTCCGTTCAAAATATATTGATGGTTTTCTAGAAAAAAAAATAGGCACTTTTCCAGCATTTTTCACACACCAATCGGTCATATCACCTTAAAAAAATGATTTTTTAGGAAAAACACCTGTAACTTTTGAACCAAAAGAGATAAGGACCATTTCAGCGCATGAAACGACGCGTCTTCAAATGCTCTACAAGTGTTTCTAGGGCGACTTTGATGAAAAATCTAAACTGAAAAAGTTAACGCGAGAAAACCGGTTTTTCTTGAACCACCCTAAGCTTATTCAGAAAAACATCTCTAGATCGGTCAATTTCAAAGCTACATTAAAAAAGTCTTCAGGAAACTTGCTCAAAATTTATAGATCTACAACTTTTCCGAAGAATGTATACAGTTATTCTTGCAAATAAAAAAGTTTGGTTCCCAATTTCTTTCAAAATATGGACCACCCTAATTTTTATGTACATTGAAAAGAGGGCCTGATTTTTAGGAACAACTTTGTAGAAGACCATATTTGTCCAAAACATCATTTGAAGGCGCTAAATGCATCTTTCCTCTTAAATCTTTGTCGTGGACCATTGTGCACTGCAACAACTTTCACGAGAAAAAAAATAGAAAATTGAACCGGAGATACATGCCAAAAGTAAAATCGAGAGAGAATCCGGTGAATCACACACCACGTGCTAATGTGTGACATTTCTCGACGTCAAAATGTTGTCAGACTTGCTTATTTGAATAAGCAATAAAAATTAAGAATTTTTTTTTCTTATTTCATGAAATTTCGCCAAGTTTTACCAAAGCATTTGTAGGTTTTGAAATTTTGTTTATTTTCAACATTTTTTTCTGAGAATTGTTTTACCCCGTTATCATCTCAAAACAAAAAAAAATAAGTGGTAAAGCATCTATTCTTGAATAGAATAAAGAACTCTGAAAATTAAAGACCGATCAGAGAACATCGTAGCAACGTTATTTCGAAAGGAGGTTGAGTTAGTCCGGTTTACCCTACTTTCCCCAAATGAAAAAATCTAATAATTGCATTTCTTAGTCATCATTTTTCTGTTGAATTAATATTGAAGAAAAACCCTTGAAAGTTAAATAACGTTGTCATAATTTGCGACAACACTTCTTGAGATAGCTAAAAATATGGGGTAAAATGCATACCCGAGAAAAAAATTTTTTTTTCCGAAAGTTTTTAAGTTGGCGCATCTGGGTCACATATCAAATGAAAGCTCTTGGGTAATCCTTCAAAACGTAGTACTCAGTTTTTCATCCTAGTTCTGTTGGTACGAAAACAGGCGCCCTGAAAATCGTCAAAAAAATTATGAAAATAACCTATTTCTTCAAATTAAATATCAAAGAATATCCAACGCTTGGCTTAAATGGAAGTGCCATAGGAGTAGAGTGTCCATCCAAAATTTCAGCTGAATCCGTTAACTTTTGCGGAAGTTATTGCGATTTTAGTGATTTTACCTATTTTTAGACATGAAATCTTTGAGGGCTATTTTACCCCACTTCCCCCTAACGGAAAAATCTGAAAATCGGCCAGATATCATCTTTTATATGGAAAACCATACCCTGAAAATTTCAGCTCAATCGGAGCACATCGATACAAGAAGGGGTTGCGGCTCTCGCGAACTGGCTCTTATCTTCTCAACGTAAAAGTTGGCTCGAGGATGTTCCCTGCTGTACTGTCGTTGTCGTCATTTCTCCCGCTGCCTTGGTTCTCCATGTCTGCGTTCCCCACAACATTCAGGTGCTTATCGAAGTGCAGCTTCCACCTTTCGATCATCTCACGTCCGTCCGTGAAGAAGCTCACGCCCTTATCCCTGATGCATAACTCGGCTCGCGGCACGAAGTCGTTACGAGCTGTGTTGAACTGTTGGTAGAACTTCCGTGTTTCTTGAGAATGGTACAGCCGTTACTTTTTTTCGCACTCTGCTTATATCAGGCGGCGTATTTTTTCTCTCGGAAGAGGCGGATCTGCTGTTTCAGCTTCTGTTCGTAACGTTCCCTTTTTTGCCGGATTTCTTGCTGCAGCATTACTGTTGTGAAACGTATCGTAGTAACCCATGGTTATGCTAGTTAACCAGATCGTGAAGAAGGGCCACGGCCATACCGTCATCGTCAACAATGATAGGGACAATGACTGGGACGGCCATTTGATCGCTACTGGAAGCCATCCAAACGATCTGGGGAAGATTCAAATATTACGTCCATCAATTTTTGGGATTTCTAGACCCCCCCCTCCCCCCTCTGTCACGCATTTTCCCTATACCTAATACACGTAGTGTCACACTTTTGTAGACCCCCCCCCCCCCCTCCCCCAAATGTTGGACGTAATTTTTGAACGTTCCCCTGGTCAAACTCGAGCAACGAAAGCAAGGTAAATTAACCGCTCTAGCATGTTCATCAGCAGGAAGCTTGAAGGTCTGGCAGTCATGCCGGATATGCAGAGATGGCATAGATACACAGATAAACAGCTCTGCGTACACATCTTCAATAAAATGTGCGCAGCTTTGTTTTGCTATTGTGCGTTTAGCACTAAATTGATTTCCGAAAAAACTTCATTGACTTCCGCTGCCTTTCCTATGCATTAAACGTAACGTCGGAAGTAGTGCGCTGTACAGTAAATCTGGTTTTCTATACAGCGCACTACTTCCGACGTAATGTTTAACGCATAGGAAAGGCAGCGGAAGTCAATGAAGTTTTTTCGGAAATCAATTTAGTGCTAAACGCACAATACGAATGTGAACCGGCAACAAACACACATCGCGCAGCCGTAAAACTTTACGTGAGAGTGCGAATGTGTAAGTTGCCACACCAGCTGCGTGAGATGTCGCAGAGCTCAAACTTCTTTTGCGTGAGCTTCGCTCATTTCTAGGAATGTGCTACACATCTGCGCTGTCTGAGCTGTAAAGTGCCCCACACAATGCATACGTTTGCGTGTGCGTGACAGTAGTTTGACACATTTCCCATGGGAAAACTGTCAAAAAAACGCAAACCTCGACGGAACGGACGCTATGTGTTCCAGGCTTAAGTTGTATGCTCTCAACAGTACAGAGCAGCGCAGCGCTGCGGTGTGAGCTGTGTGTTGGACTGTACTTTCTCTTGCTTTCCTGCGCTCACTGTCGTGTGCGACGCGGCAACGATGCCGAGCGCTTGCAGTCGGACCACACAGAAGATTATTCTTTACACGCACTCTTTCTTATCTGACAGGCTGTGTGTATTGTGTATTTTTTTATCTTCTCACTTAGAACTCTGAGGAGCATGCCATCTCTGCGGATATGAGCATATTTTTTTGAAATCGAAGTCGGAAATACCTATATTTTTTTTCTTTCAATTTTCAATCAAAATGTATGGTTTTCACAGCTGTAATCATCATATAGTATAAGGATCTACCAGTAAAAAATAAGTTTACACCGATTTAGATCGCAACAGGCTGAATACCGCACTGTGGCCAAAAATGAAGCTTCTACCCTACCCCTTAGCAAAATGGAATGGCGGAGCGTGTCAACATATCCATCGGCGAGCGTGCTCCTGGGCGAAGGCTGTTGCTATTGCTGTGTACCTGCTGTATCGTTCTCCAACCAATCATGCATGATGTCACTCCGAATGAAGCATGGTCTAGCAAGAAGCCGGATTCTGTTCGGATTTTCGGAACTCGTGGTATGGTTTTCGCAAAACGCAAACACAAGAAGTAGGATGCAAAATCCGAAGAATGCGTTCTGACGGGTTTCGGAACCAAAGAGTACAGTCAACTTTCGCTCGTTGCACTAAGCTCGTAGCCCAGTTAGTGAAAGACTTTCACTAGGTGGGCTGAGTTTTGAGCTGTCAAATAATCTTTAACAATAGAGATTCAGGGCTACCAACCTTGACAAATCGTGCTTCATGTCAAAAAGTGACGTTTGACTTCGTTTTAACTGGGCTATAGCCCACCTAACGGGCGCCCAGTTAAAACGTAGCCCACCTAAACGTAGCCCAACGACCGAAAGTTGACTGTATAGGCTATAGAACCTGAAGTCGAAGATGATTATGTACCATCAGTTGGGAGGTGAGGTTGTCCCAGTTCAAGCAGTCCAACCAGAAAAAAATATTCTCGGTTAAGTATCTGAAAACAAAGTAGTCGATGCAAGTTGTGGGAGGTAAGTCCGTTACCTTCATGGTGAACCACACCGAGTCAGTGCACGAGGAGCGTTGCTGTTTTCATCGTCGATTCTGGGTGCAGCGACCACCTGGTGAACGACAGAAGTTACCAGCAAAAGGTGCGCAAACTTAAGGTGCCGTTTGTCGTCGACGTTGCGAAGGATGGTGTGATACTGGTCGGTGAGTACGAAGGCGTCGTGAGGGGCATCACTAAGCAAGGTGTGAGGTTTAAAATGCAACACGTGGTGTGCTTGCCCGAGCTGAGGAGCAATCTGCTGTCGGTGAAAAAGCTTGCGAAAGCTGGCATCGATGTGCTCTTCATCAGACAAAATGGTACCGAGAAAAGCACGATGGTGATGTGATCGCCGTCGCCCAGTTACGGCGAAATCTCTATGAGCTTGAACTGGAGTTGGAAACGGTGGACAAGTCTGCGAATATGTGCGCGGCGGAGGTAAGTTTGCTGTGTCACCGTCGTCTTGGGCATGCTAGCCAACAAGCTATGGATACACTGCTGTGTGACATGGTGACGGGTTTGGAACCGAAACCGAAACGTGTTGGTTTCTGCGACACTTGCGTTCTTGGGAAGCAGTGCAGAGAACCATTCGATGGTAATCGGGAGCGAGCAACACGGCCCTTGGAAAGCGTCCACTCTGACGTCTGCAGCCCGTTTGATCCCCCAGCCTGGGACGGTTTCAGGTACATACTTCGTGTCGTTCATCGACGATTTTACGCACTTCGCCGTAATCCATCCGATCAAAAGGAAGTCAGAGGTATTCGAGAACTTCAAGGAGTACGAAGCGATGGCAACGAACCATTTCGAGAAGAAGATCAGCAACCTTACAGTGGATCAAGGCCGGGAGTACCATAGGGAGTACTGTTCGAACGAGCAGTGTAAGTATTACAAGCGCAAAGGGATCCAGCTGCAGCCGACCGTCGCATATTTGCAGTGATCGTATAAGATGATAAAGTGGAGGCGATATGCTTACATTTTACATGCGCCTAAATAGAGGCATACACGCATATGACCTGCACTTTATCATCTTATACTTATGACAAGAATCACTGTACAATTGCGCTTGAAATGAGTGCCATACTGAAGATTCTCTCAGTTCAAGTCAGTCTTGTTAGAATTTTCTTGTCACTGCGTACCGTTATACAGGAATCACATCTTATACGATCTGTCCGGGGTAACATCTTATACGATTACTGGTTGTCTGTGGAACGCTTCAACAGAACGTTGGTCGAAATAGTGAGGACGATGCTCATCAATACTAATGCGCCGAAGCGATTGTGGTCGGAGGCAGCGTTGATGGGTACATACCCGCTAAATCGCAGCCCAACTAGTGCTTTGGACGGGCACGTGACCCCCGCTGAAAACTGGATGGAAGTAAAGCCCGATTTTGGAAAGCTGCGAATCTTCGGTTGCAAAGCATTTGCATGGGTGCCAGACCAGAAACGGAAGAAATTCTACAGCAAAAATCACGAAGGAGTGATGATCGGGTACGCCCAAACGGATACCCCCTCTGGGATCGTGCAGCCAAGAATGTGTTCATTGCACGAGACGTGAAGTTTAACGAACAATGTTTGCCGTTTCGTGACTAGGATGACGTCGAGAAGAATGTTCCTCTGGTCATTCCCCTGCGTTACCAGCAAGAGGGGGAACACAAGGATGATGCTGCTATAAACGTGCTGGAATCCGATTCTAGCAAGGAAGAATGTTATGGCTTCGACAAAGGAAGTGATGCCGAGTTTGAAGATACGCATCATAGAAGTGGAGACCGCACTTTCTCGGAATCAAAATCGATTACGACCAGAAGACTGGATCCATGCAGCTGTCACAGGCATCGACCGGATCCTGGAAAAGTTCGGTATGGTCGATTGCAACTCGTGCAGGACGCCTATGAAGAAAGGATTGAAGCTTGAAGCAAACTGAGAAATTTTTATCGCAGAGCCTTACCGTGAGCTTTTGGAAAGCTTGATGTATGTCATGATGTCCACCCGTCCGGACATCTGCTAACCGGTCGGCTATTTGGGTCGGTTTCAACAACAACCCGGCCAACAGCATTGGGTCTCATTGAAACGAGTCGTTCGGTACCTGCAAGGTTCAAAGAACTTGGTGCTGTAGTTAAAGAGGAACGCAAACGTCCAACCGATAGTTGAGAAATCTTACGCGCCATACAAAATTTGTTGGGGTTTCATACAAAAAATCTTACACGGGGGGGGAGGGGGTGTCAGAAAATCGCTAAAATTCCCTTACGTTATTAATGGACAGCCCCTAAGAAACAGACTACAGTGGTCACATCGTCGAGCGAGGCGGAATACGTAGCGTTGAGTGCTGCGGCAGCTGAAGCTATTTGGCTGTCGGACTTCTGGATGACCTCGGATTGAAGACCGTCAAACCCGTACCGATCTTCGAGGACAACAGAATCTCGAGAGCAAACGGACTAAGCACATCGGACTAAGCAGCAGCGATTTTTTCAAATCGATCGTCTCACCACCGCAACGGGTGGGACTTTTTTGGGACGTGACGCGAACGGTCGCTCTTAACTTTTTCGCTTAATAAAACCATTCTAAGTTTGTACCCGTGCCTTTTCCGTGTTCCGGATAAACGAATCCCTTCAGTATCCTTATCACTGAATGATGTCCAGGACGAAGTACCAAGCGAGGACGAGGAACTCTTCATCGATATCAGCAATGAAACCTACGATGCTAACGACGCGACCTTCAGTATGAAGTTGAAGATGCTGATAGTCTATGATAATACCGTGATCAATTTGACCTCTGTGGTCTCACAGCTGCAAAACTCATATCCACGTAGGTCAGAGGTGTTGAAGCGCAGCGGCCGGGAGCACATACTTCCAGGCTTCCAGGTAAATAGAAATACAGTCAACTTTCGGTCGTTGGGCTACGTTTAGGTGGGCTACGTTTTAACTGGGCGCCCGTTAGGTGGGCTATAGCCCAGTTAAAACGAAGTCAAACGTCACTTTTTGACATGAAGCACGATTTGTCAAGGTTGGTAGCCCTGAATCTCTATTGTTAAAGATTATTTGACAGCTCAAAACTCAGCCCACCTAGTGAAAGTCTTTCACTAACTGGGCTACGAGCTTAGTGCAACGAGCGAAAGTTGACTGTATTTTGTAGTTTTAACAAAAGGTCTTTCAGTTCCTTTCCTTGTCAGAAACGAAATGTCAAACTCCCTGGACCCGTATACCAGCGTGAGTTCAACGAGGGTTCAACATCCCGAAGCAAGGTTCCTGTTTCACGTGATACAACTGATGCCACCAGACCTGAAGGTCAGTTAACCCGTTTCGGTCCTAGTTGGGAATTTAATTTCAAAAAATCACCGTGGCATCATTTTCCCATCGATTTTTACGAAATTTTGAACGAAGATCGCGCTACATCTCTAGTTGTATGGAAAAATATTAAAATGGTATTTTGGTCCTTGGGGTCTGAGTTATTGAAGGGGTTATATGGGTCAAATCGGGTCAAAAATGGACCAACTTCCATTTAACCACTGATTACTTGTAAAAAACACATGCAATATGATTGCAAACATGTTCAATTATCTTTTTATTATTACAGACGCATAGTTTGAGTAAATTGGGATTGTCTGGTTTTGGTTCCGGATGTTCCGGGTCGCGTTTGGGGTGCGTTCAGAGAACACTTTTCACACGTTCCCTACACCTGACATTTTTTCTCGCATAATTCTAAAAACAGGCTTGTCATGATTCATTCTTCATAATTTTGTATACTAAGTATGTTGAAGGAATATTCAAAGGTTTTTTTTTGACATATTGGCCGCCATCCCGGATGTTCCGGGAACCTGGAACCACCCGGGGAAGTGGCCATTTTTTAAATTATTATGAAACATGGCTTGCGACATATCAATCTTCATGATTTTGCAAAACAAGTATTTTAGAGGAAAATTTAAAGGTTTTTGGACATATTGGCCACCATTCCGGATGTTCCGGGAACCTGGAACCACCCGGGGAAATGGCCATTTTCCAAACAGTTATGAAACATGGCTTGCGACATATCAATCTTCATGATTTTGCAAAACAAGTATGTAAGAGTAGAATTCAAAGGTTTTTGGACATATTGGCCGCCTTCCCGGATGTTCCGGGAACCTGGAATTATCTGGGGAAGTGGCCAGTTATGAAACAAGGCTTGCAACTATCAATCTTCATGATTTTGCCAAACAAATATGTTGGAGTAGAATTCAGAGGTTTTTGGACATATTGGCCACCATCTTGGATGTTCCGGGAATCTGGAACCACCCAGGGAAGTGGCCATTTCCCCAAACAGTTATGCAACATGGCTTGCGACATATCAGTCTTCATGATTTTGCAAAACAAGTATATTAGAGTAGAATTCGAAGATTTATGGACATATTGGCCACAATTCCGGATGTTCCGGGAACCTGGAACCACCCGGGGAAGTGGCCATTTCCATAAAAATTATGAAACATGGCTTGCGACATATCAATCTTCATGATTTTGCCAAACAAGTATGAAAGAGTGGAATTCAGAGGTTTTTGGACATATTGGCAACCATATCTGGATGTTCCGGGAAAATGGCCACTTCCTTGGATGGCTGCAAGTTCCCAGATCATTCGGAGTATAATCCAATATGTCCACAACCATCTGGATTCTCCTCTTACCAACCTAATTTGCAAAATCATGAAGATTGATATGTCGCAAGCAATGTTGCATAATTTATTGCGGCAAGGTCACTTCCCCGGTTGTTTCCTGGTTACCAGAATATTCAAGATGGTTGCCAATATGTCCAAAACCCTCTGAATTCTACTCTTACATACTTGATTTGCAAAATCCTGAATATTGATATGTCGCAAGCCATGTTTCATAACAATTTGGAAAATGGCCACTTTCCCGGGTGGTTCCAGGTTCCCGGAACATCCGGGATGGCGGCCAATATGTTCAACAATCTCTGAGTTCAACTCTAATATACTTGTTTTGCAAAATCATGAAGATTGATACATCGCAAGCTATGTTTCATAATTGTTTGGAAAATTGCCACTTCCCCAGGTGGTTCCAGGTTCCTGGAACATCCGGAATGGTGGCCAATATGTCCAAAAACCTCTGAATTCTCCTCTAACATACTTGTTTTGCAAAATCATGAAGAATGATGTGTCACAAGCCTTGTTTACTAACCGTTTGAAAATGGCCACTTCCCCGGGTGGTTCCAGGTTCCCGAAACAGCCGAAATTGTGACCAATATGTCCAAAAACCTCTGAATTCTACTCTAACATATTTGTTTTGCAAAATCATGAAGATTGATATGCCGCAAGCCTTGCTTCATAACTGTTTTGGAAATAGCCACTTTCCCGTATGGTTCCAGGTTCCCGGAACATCCGGGATGGTAGTCAATATGCCCAAATACCTCTGAATTCTACTCTAACATACTTGTTTGGCAAAAACATGAAGATTGATATGTCGCAAGCCATGTTTCATAACTGTTTGGAAAATGGCCACTTCCCCGGGCGGTTCCAGGTTCACGAAACATCCAGGATGGCGGCCAATATGTTCAACAACCTCTGAATTCTACTTTAACATACTTATTTTGCAAAATCATGGAGATTGATATATCGCAAGCCATGTTTCGTAATTGTTTGGAAAATGGCCACTTCCCCAGGTGGTTCCAGGTTCCCGGAACA
Organism: Aedes albopictus; assembly: GCF_035046485.1. NCBI lineage: Eukaryota > Metazoa > Arthropoda > Insecta > Diptera > Culicidae > Aedes > Aedes albopictus. Next base: position 12,203 of record NW_026917572.1, read on the forward strand.
TCCGGAATTGTGGCCAATGTGTCCAAATACGTCTAAATTCTCCTCTAACGTAATTGTTTTGCAAAATCATGAAGATTGATATGTCGCAAACCATGTTTCATAACAATTTGGAAAATGGCCACTTCCCCGGGTGGTCCCAGGTTCCCGGAACATCCGGGATGATGGCCAATATGTCCAAAAACCTCTGAATTCTACTCTAGCACACTTGTTTTGCAAAATCATGAAGATTGATATGTCGCAAGCCATGTTTCATAACTGTTTGGAAAATGGCCACTTCCCCGGGTGGTCCCAGGTTCCCGGATCATCCGGAATGGTGGCCAATATGTCCAAAAACCTCTGAGTTCTCCTCTTACATACTTGTTTTGCAAAATCATGAAGATTGATATGTCGCAAGCCATGTTTCATAACAATTTGGAAAATGACTACTTCCCCGGGTGGTTCCAGGTTCCCGGAACATCCGGGATGGCGGCCAATATGTCAAAAAAAAACCTTTGAATATTCCTTCAACATACTTAGTATGTATATAAAATTATGACAAGCCTGTTTTTAGAATTATGCGAGAAAAAATGTCAGGTGTAGGGAACGTGTGAAAAGTGTCCTCTGAACGCACCCCAAACGCGACCCGGAACATCCGGAACTGAAACCAGACAATCCCAATTTACTCAAACTATGCGTCTGTAATAATAAAAAGATATTTGAACATGTTTGCAATCATATTGCATGTGTTTTTTACAAGTAATCAGTGGTTAAATGGAAGTTGGTCCATTTTTGACCCGATTTGACCCATATAACCCCTTCAATAACTCAGACCCCAAGGACCAAAATACCATTTTAATATTTTTCCATACAACTAGAGATGTAGCGCGATCTTCGTTCAAAATTTCGTAAAAATCGGTTGGAAAATGAAGTCATAGTAATTTTTTTAAATTAAATTCCCAACTAGGACCGAAACGGGTTAAGCGAGATCGCAAGGACCACCTCCGAGGCCAGGATTTTAGCAACGGCACTGGCGTGTGACGACTCCAAACGGTGGATGACAGCAATGCGTGATGAATACCAAGCACTCATGGACAACGCTACGTGAACCCTAACAACCCTCCCGAAAGGAATAAAGGCTATCAAATGCAGTAAGTGGGTATTCAAGACCAAGGACGACGCTGCCGGGAATATCGATTGCTATAAGGCACGTCTAGTCATCAAGGGCTACTCTCAGCGAAAGGAGGTGTACTATGACTACGAAACATACTCACCAGCAATGTGGTAAAAGTAAGGTGAAGAGATCATTTTATGTACTACACAAGCATTTGCTTGTGTTAGTGCACAGTTTGTGTTGTTACATAGCAACCCCTAACCTCCTCTTACCGATTGACGCTCTCTGACGTCATACGAGTTGTTATCAAAATTTCCTTCACGCTAAACATTGTTATGTCAAAACAGTTCATAACTTTGCACAATAATTTTAAATTTAAATTCTTTCACCCTGTGTATTAATTCTTTCAAAAACAGTTTTAATAGCATTTATTCCAAAAAGTAATTTAAAATACATATGGGGTTATAAAAACTTACTTCAATACAAGCTTCAATATCAATTCAAAAGTGCCATTTTCATATGCATGAACACAAATATGTGATAATGGTCTTTAACGTGCAGTGCATTGCAAGCACTGCCCCAGTTTCCAAGGGTAACTAGGACATTGTTATCCAAATAGACGAGTGCACCGATGAACTGAATTCATCGCGGTCCGAGAATTTTGACACTACAGCGGGGTTGCTTCCAATCAGAAGTGGAAGATTTCCAATCAGAATTGAACAATTCTGATTGGGAACGACCCCGCCGTAGTGTCAAAATTCTCGGACCGCGATGAATTCAGTTCATCGGTGCACTCGTCTATAGAAGCAAGGAAAAATTTTCACGGCGGTGAGTAATGATGTTTCAAGTCATTAATAATGTTTTAATTCGTTTTATTCTTCAGGTTTCGAGATTTCGAGCCACATAAAACCGAAGATCCTTCAGTTAGAAATTTGGCACACATAAAATTGGAATGATAAGCCGAAACTCTCAGGCTAAAATGATTCTTGTTTGAAGGCAGTTCCGAAGGGAGTGCATAGGAAGTGCTACGACTGGCAACGACTTGCAAGCTCTTGAAAAACACAAAAACACTTATTTTGCGTGCCGTTTTTGGGCTGCATTTGCAATCTTTATGCTAATTATTTGCCATGGCTAAGTTTATCGACAAAACCGACAAAAACAGTTGTAAAACGAATAATTTCATTGTAAAGACATACTAGTGACATTCTATTGTTGAAACCGTATGACGTCACCACCTTCCCCTTAAATTTTGTTTATATTTTAGACTCACACAATCAAAAGCTGACTTCCTCCACACCTTATATAAATCACATTGACTCACCAGTGGTTCGTCACAGTTCGCTTCGATACATTTTTGCAGTTGCTGCCAAACCAGGGGGATGACGAAGGGCCAGAATCATCTACCCAGCATTCAATTCAACATGGCGTTCAATGTTTTGTTTTGATTGCTTAATTCATGGAAAAAATGCGCTGGAAACATCGACGCTGCTTCGCTGCTCCATACAATATCGTGCAAAGTGATAAAGAAAGAGAAACAATCATCAAAAACAACGATTTCGTTTAAAATGTGTAATTTCTGAAATAAGCACTAGCAACACACGAAACACACACCCGAAAATCAGGAGCAAGTTAGGGTAAACCGACCTGAAAGTGGGTACCAAAACGCGCCGTACCAAAAATGATGATGGGTGGAGCGGCGATGTACCGAGTTTGACAGCCGTGTCACCCCATTGTGCCAAACACAATCTTCTAGTCGACGAGATGGACGCCGTCACCGCTTTTGTCCAAGGCGACCTGGACGAGGAGATATATATGCAGCAATCTGGAAATTGGGTGCAGTTTGAACAAAGCCCTGTATGGACTGAACCAGTCGAGTCATGCATGGAACGCGAAACTAGATGCAGCCCTCAAGAAGCTTGAACTGAAGCCTTCGAGATACGACACGTGCCTGTACTACAAGTCCATCGGCGACAAGATTCAATTTGTTGCAATCTACGTGGACGACCTGAGGCTGCTTTCCAACGACGAAGACATGAAGGACGAAATCAATGTCAATCTCGATTCCTAATCACACATACCTGAATCCAATTCATAAACCCATGGTCCAAATCCTTCGAAGAAGCCTGAACACTGGCAGTTTTGGAGACTTATGTTCAGTCCATATGTTATATCCACAAAGTTAAGCTATATCTACGCTACGACTGGATACTGGAGAAATATACGCATCTTTCCGGTGGCAGCAGACAGTGTCATAAGATCATGTAAACCATATGCTCTATGAATCTGCGGAAACGTGGAATTGGCATCATGAAAAACACCACAAATGGAGGCTAAGGTATTACTTTCGTAATATCGAACACTGTAAAAATTATAGACTCATTTTTTACGTTTATTATTTGAACAGTTTTTTATTCTCTTTTTCTCTGTCATTATATGTACACAACAACTGTAACTGTAAATCTGAAATGAAGAAAACTACTGTTTTCCGTCTATATGCTCATTTTGATTTACTGTGTGATTTGCACTGATTTTACTGTCTCATTAGTGGTATAACTGTTTTAGAATGTATACATTTACTGCATAAGGTGTTGTGAAAGTTGGATCTAGGTAGTTGTAACAAACTATGGAAGTGGTATGGATGTAGAAAGCAAAAGTTTGATCAGAACTCGAAACAAAAATAAATTAACAACGTGGGTAATTTAAGATTTTCAGGTCGAAGTAAAACTAGAACAACTCATTAATTTTCTTCTTGCTGTGTAAAGGTACCTATTGCATTTTTTGTTTGTATGTTTGTGTTGTGTGGTATACGGGACTAGTTTAAACACTTGTGGTTCGCTTTCAACGTTTCGACTATTCTCGAGTAATAAATTGGTTGTTGAACGAGATAATAATTTTATGAAACTCCTGTACGATTGATTGATTGATTATACGTGCACATTTGAATGCAAAATTTCCTCCAAGAATGTATTGGCTATGTACTACCAAATAGAAAACGATCAACTGCATTACATATGTTCGTGTATTGTGAAAACGGTATAAATTCGACTTTTTCTTTCAACCGGCTGTGAGTTAGGCACATTTTTTTATGATTTATGCTTCAACGATTTCGCTGTTAGTTCGTTTGAGTGCACTCAGTTTAGATTAAGTTGGTTTGTATTTTTTTGTTTAGTTTTAGATTGCTTCTCTATTGACTAACTTCTGTTTAATACTTTTCACTTTTTAGTTTACTTTTACGTCTAATATAAGTGCTCTCGTCAGTAGTAGTGGCAGCACTTATTCGTTCGTTTGTTTTCGTTTAGTAGTTTTGTTTGTTTTCGTAACACTTATTTCTTCTTTGACAACAGTACGGCAAAGCGAAAAAATATTCTCGATTTTCCAATTTTAGTTTGTTTTATGTTTTTGAAGAATTTAGCAAGTTTTTGGGCGACTTCCTCAAAGCGATTTTCTGCGAAGGGAAAAAAGCTTAAAGAAGATTAGCGATTTCGAAATTTTTAACCAAATTTTCAACTAAACAAGGTACTAAATTTTATACAAGAAATACAAAAGCATTGCGAGATAGAATTGCTCGTGGTTTGCGCTTATGTGGGACATTGCTGTCGTTCAAAAAAGAATCAAGTGAATTGTTTGTGGTAGTGTTTGTGAAATCGCATATTATATACGTGCAAGTGTGTGTGTACGCGTCGTTCGTTGGTGATTGTGTTGGTTAGTCAGATCTGTGTGTTCGTGTGTAAGGAAGCGTTGCGAAAAGTAAAACCACTAAAAAGTAGCATTGCTAGTTAGTCCATCAAGTAAAAAATACCGTCTCATTTGATTCAGTGCAGGAGTTAGTTTGGGAGGCGTTTCTAGGGAGAAATAAGTTTGTAAGGAGTTTCTTTTGCAGATTAGCTGTGCTACGTGGAAGGTTAATTTATTCTTTTCATAAATATTTTTCTTCAGTGTTAAATAATATATTCTCTTCTTTTTGCGCGAAGAATTACGGTTATACATGCGTTCAACTAAATCATAATAATTACAGTGACGTACATGGTAGAGTTATTAGTTAGCGTTTTTAAACATAATTAATACAGTTGCCTTCAAATTAATAAGTGTAATTCTGCGTTGACTACACAATCTTATGTGTAAGGTATTCTTTTATGTTTATGCTACACGTGGTGTCCAATCTCTTCTAAATTTCCATGCAATTATGGCTGCTTTGTGGCTGCTCAATTTCCGTTTGTTTAATAAGTAGTACCAATACGTAATAAGTAATTTTAAATCCGACCGCTCTGCAAGCCGGATTTCCAGAGTTATATGTAAATTGTAAAAATGTTAGCATTACAATTACAAAATGACTTGATTTTGTTAGAAATTTTACAATCGTTTTTTGTTGCTTATGTTTATTTTTTTTTCTGTTTTCTAGATTGCTCGCGTAGGTGCTGGCTGTTGGCCGCCGGAACCGCCCAGAACAACCTTGTTGGCAAATGAGACGATGGCCGAAGCTGGCTGGGTGATTTCCAGTTCGCAGAACACGTGGCACTGATTGTCGGCCGAGGTCGGTGACCGCTTGGCGACGAAGGCAAAGATGCGCCTGGAAATAATGAAATAATGAGAAGAACAGTTACTGATTGCATGGATCAAAGTTTGAAAGGATGTCCTTACTTGTTGGATGGGATGTCCCCCGTGGTCGATGGAATGCTCCATCGATGCTCGTCCGGATCCAGACTGCAGAAGGAAACGTTGTTCGATGGGTAGTGTCGTCTGTTGGATGATAAAAGGAAAGGAGCGTGAGAAAAATACTTCCAGATGGCGCAACATTGCAGAATGTAAGTTATTGTTATAACTTAGGTCATAACTATCTTAAAACTTTAAATACCTAATCGGAAAAATAAAATAAAATGATAAACAAATTTAACAGGTTATGGGCCCATATTTGATCCATCTTAGCATTATTGTTCAGAAGAGTTCTAACTAAACAATCTGCTCCGCGAATCCCTCTGATAAAATCGAGGGACTTCTCTCGATGAACGTAGCCATTTCGTTATGTTGCTGAAATTGGAAAGCCCGTACAACTCCGAGATCTCACAGAAGTCAACTGAGATCCTCGACACAGCGGTTGAGTGCTCTTGCGAAACGATTGCGGCGTTATGGAGAATATTCGAAGTGAAAGGAACTAAGCCGGATGTTCAACATTATCGAAAGAAAGCTCTACAACTGCATCCGAAACGATAAGGCTGATTTTGGAGAAGGCCTCCCGGAGATTAGGCCCTTGAAATTCCTTTGGAATTTCCTTTGAAATTCCTTTGGAATTTCCCTTGAAATTCCTTTGGAATTTCTCTTCCCTTGAAGTTCCTTTGGAATTTCCCTTAAAATTCCTCTGAAATTTCTCTTGAAATTCCTCTGGAATTTCTAGTGAAATTCCTCTGGAATTTCCTCAGGAATTTTCCTTGAAATCCCACTGAAATTTGCCTTGAAATTCCTCTGGAATTTGCCTTGAAATTCCTCTAGAATTTGTCTTGAAATTCCTCTGGAAATTGCCTTGAAATTTCTCTGGAATTTGCCTTAAAATTCCTCTGGAATTTGCCTTGAAATTCCTCTGGAAATTGCCTTGAAATTTCTCTGGAATTTGCCTTGAAATTCCTCTGGAATTTGCCATGAAATTCCTCAGGAATTTCCCTTGAAATTTCTCTGGAATTTCCCTTGAAATTCCTCTGGAATTTCCCTTGAAATTTCTCTTAGAATTTCTCTGGAATTGCTCTCGAAATTCCTCTGAAATTTTTCTCGAAATTCCTCTGAAATTTCTCTCGAAATTCCTCTGAAATTTCTCACGAAATTTCTCTGGAAATTCTCTCGAAATTCCTCTGGAAATTCTCTCGAAATTCCTCTGGAATTTCTCTCAAAATTCCTCTAGAATTTCTCTCGAAGTTCCTCTGGAATTTTTTTCGAAATCCCTCTAGAATTTCTCTCGAAATTCCTCTGGAATTTCTCTCGAAATTCCTCTGAAATTTCTCACGAAATTTCTCTGGAAATTCTCTCGAAATTCCTCTAGAATTTCTCTCGAAGTTCCTCTGGAATTTCTCTCGAAATCCCTCTAGAATTTCTCTCGAAATTCCTCTGGAGTTTCTCTCGGAATTCCTCTGGAATTTCTCTCGAAATCCCTCTAGAATTTCTCTCGAAATTCCTCTGGAATTTCTCTCGAAATTCCTCTGGAATTTCTCTCGAAATTCCTCTGGAATTTCTCTCGAAATTCCTCTGGAATTCTCACGAAATTCCTCTGGAATTCTCACGAAATTCCTCGCGAATTTCTCACGAAATTCCTCAGGAATTTCTCACCAAATTCCTCGGGAATTTATCACGAAGTTCCTCGGGAATTTCTCACGAAATTCCTCGGGAATTTCTCACGAAATTCCTCGGAAATTTCTCACGAAATTCCTCGGAAATTTCTCACGAAATTCCTCACGAGTTTCTCACGAAATTCCTCAGGAATTTCTCACGAAATTCTTCGGGAATTTCTCACGAAATTCCTCGGGAATTTCTCACGAAATTCCTCGGGAATTTCTCACGAAATACCTCGGGAATTTCTCACAAAATTCCTCGGGAATTTCTCACGAAATTCCTCACGAGTTTCTCACGAAATTCCTCACGAGTTTCTCACGAAATTCCTCGGGAATTTGTCACGAAATTCCTCGGGAATTTGTCACGAAATTCCTCGGGAATTTGTCACGAAATTCCTCGGGAATTTCTCACGAAATTCATCGGGAATTTCTCACGAAATTTCTCGGCAATTTCTCACGAAATTTCTCGGGAATTTCTCACGAAATTTCTCACAAAATTCCTCTGGAATTCTCACGAATTTCCTAGAGAATTTCTCACGAAATTCCTCGGGAATTTCTCACGAAATTCCCAAAAATTTCTCTCGGAATTCCTCTTGAATTTATCTCGGAATTCCTGTGGAATTTGTCTTGAAATTTCTCAGAAATTTCTGTCGAAATCGCTCTGGAATTTCTCATGAAATTCCTCGGGAATTTCTCTTTAAATTCCTCTGTCATTTCTTCTGAAATTTCTCTTGAAATTCTTCTGGAATTTCTCATGATTTTTTTCTGGAATTTCTCTTGAAATTCCTTTGGAATTGCCTTTGCAATACCTCTGGAATTTCTCTTGGAATTCTCTTGAAATTGCCCGGGAATTTCTCTCGATATTCCTGGGAATTTCTTTCGGAATTCCTCTGGAATTTGCCTCGAAATTCCTCCGGAATTTCCCTTAAAATTCCTCTGGAATTTCTCTCGAAATTGCTTTGCAATTTTCTCTTGAAATTCCTCTGGCATTTCTCTTGAAACTTCTCTTGGAACTCCTCTGGAATTTCTCTTGAAATTCCTTTGGAATTTCCCTTGAAATTCCTCTTGAAATTCCTCAGGCATTTCTCTTAAAATTCTTCAGAAATTTCCCTTGAAATTCCTCTGGAATTGCTCTCGAAAATCCTCTGGAATTTGCCTTGTAATTCCTCTGGAATTTGCCTTGAAATTCCTCTGGCATTTGCCTTGAAATTCTTCTGGAATTTGCCTTAAAAATCTTCTGGAATTTGCCTTGAAATTCCTCTGGAATTTGCCTTGTAATTCCTCTGGAATTTGCCTTGACATTCCTCTGGAATTTCCCTCGAAATTCCTCTGGAATTTGCCTTGAAATTCCTCTGTAATTTGCCTTGAAATTCCTCTGGAATTTGCCTTGAAATTCCTCTGTAATTTGCCTTGAAATTCCTCTGGAATTTGCCTTGAAATTCCTCTGGAATTTGCCTTGAAATTCCTCTGGAATTTGCCTTGAAATTCCTCTGGAATTTGCCTTGAAATTCTTCTGGAATTTGCCTTGAAATTCCTCTGGAATTTGCCTTGAAATTCCTCTGGCATTTGCCTTGAAATTCTTCTGGAATTTGCCTTGAAATTCCTCTGGAATTTGCCTTGAAATTCCTCTGGAATTTGCCTTAAAAATCTTCTGGAATTTGCCTTGAAATTCCTCTGGAATTTGCCTTGAAATTCCTCTGGCATTTGCCTTGAAATTCCTCTGGAATGTGCCTTGAAATTTCTCTGGAATTTGCCTTGAAATTCCTCTGGAATTTGCCTTGAAATTCCTCTGGAATTTGCTTTGAAATTCCTCTGGAATTTGCCTTGAAATTCCTCTGGAATTTGCCTTGAAATTCCGCTGGAATTTCCCTTGAAATTCCGCTGGAATTTCCCTTGAAATTCCGCTGGAATTTCCCTTGAAATTCCTCTGGAATTTCCCTTGAAATTCCTTTGGAATTTCCCTTGAAATTCCTTTGGAATTTCCCTTGAAATTCCTTTGGAATTTCCCTTGAAATTCCTTTGGAATTTCCCTTGAAATTCTTTTGGAATTTCCCTTGAAATTCCTTTGGAATTTCCCTTGAAATTCTTTTGGAATTTCCCTTTTGAAATTCCTTTGGAATTTCCCTTGAAATTTCTCTGGAATTTCTTTTGAAATTCCTCTGGATTTTCTTTTGAAATTCCTCCGGACTTTCTCTTAAAATTCCTTCGGAATTTCTCTTGAAATTCGTCTAGAATTTCCTTTGAAATTCCTCTGGAAATTCTCTCGAAATTCATCTGAAATTCCTCTTGAAATTTTATATTATTTATCTTTATATTTTATTCTTATCCTTTGAAATTTCATTTGAAATTCCTTTGGAGTTTCCCTTCAAATACTTCTGGAATTTCACTTGAAATTCCTCTGCAATTACTCTTGAAATTTCTCTGGCATTTCTCTTAAAATTTCCCTTGAACTTCCTCTGCAATTTCCCTCGAAATTCGTCTGGAATTTTCCTTGAAATTTCTCTGGAATTTCCCTTGAAATTCCTCTGGAATTACCCTTGCAATATCTCTGGAATTTCCCTTGAAATTCCTCTGGAATTTCCCTTGAAATTCCTCTGGAATTTCCCTTGAAATTCCTCTGGAATTTCCCTTGAAATTTCTCTGGAATTTCCCTTGAAATTCCTCTGGAATTTCCCTTGAAATTCCTCTGGAATTTCCCTTGAAATTTCTCTGGAATTTCCCTTGAAATTCCTCTGGAATTTCCCTTGAAATTCCTCTGGAATTTCCCTTGAAATTGCTCTGGAATTTCCCTTGAAATTCCTCTGCAATTTCCCTTGAAATTCGTCTGGAATTTCCCTTGAAATTCCTCTGGAATTTCCCTTGAAATTAGTTTGGAATTTCCCTTGCAATCTCTCTGGAATTTCTCTTGAAATTCCTTTGGAGTTTCCCTTGAAATTCCTCTTGAATTTCCCTTGAAATTCCTCTGGAATTCCCCTTGAAATTCCTCTGGAATTTCCCTTGAAATTCCTCTGGAATTTCCCTTGAAATTCCTCTGGAATTTCCCTTGAAATTCCTCTGGAATTTCCCTTGAAATTCCTCTGGAATTTCCCTTGAAATTCCTCTGCAATTTCTCTTGAAATTCCTCTGGAATTTCTCTTGAAATTCCTCTGGAATTTCTCTTGAAATTCCTCTGGAATTTCTCTTGAAATTCCACTGGAATTTCTCTTGAAATTCCTCGGGAATTTCTCTTGAAATTCCTCTGCAATTTATCTTGAAATTCCTCTGGCATTTCTCTCGAAATTGCTCTGAAATTTTTCTTGAAATTCCTCTGGAATTTTTATTGAATTTCCTCTGGCATTTCTATTGAATTTCCTCTGGAATTTCCCTTGAAATTCCTCAGAAATTTATTTTGAAATTTCTGTAGGGATTCCTCTGGAATTTCTCTTGGAATTTATCTGTTATTTATCTTTAAAGTCCTCTGTAATTTCTCTCGAAATTCCTCGGGAATTTCTCTGGAAACTCCTCGGGAATTTCTCTAGAAATTCCTCTGCAATTTCTCTTGAAATTGGTATGGAATTCTTATGGAATTCCTTGGAATTCCTCTGGAATTTCCCTTGAAATTCCTCTGGAATTTTCCTTGGAATTCCTCTGGAATTTCTCTTGGAATTCCTCTGGAATTTCTCTTAGAATTCCTCTGGAATTTATCTTGGAATTCCTCTGGAATTTCCCTTGAAATTCCCCTGAAATTCCTTTAAAATTCCTCTGGAATTTCCCTTGAAATTCCCCTGGAATTTCCCTTAAAATTCGATGGAATTACCCTTGAAATTCCTCTGGAATTTCCCTTGAAATTCCTCTGGAATTTCCCTTGAAATTCCTCTGGAATTTCCCTTGAAATTCCTTTGGAATTTCCCTTGAAATTCCTCTGGAATTTCCCTTGAAATTCCTCTGGAATTTGCCTTGAAATGCCTCTGGAATTTCCCTTGAAATTCCTCTGGAATTTCCCTTGAAATTCCTCTGGAATTTCCCTTGAAATTCCTTTGGAATTTCCCTTGAAATTCCTCTGGAATTTCCCTTGAAATTCCTCTGGAATTTGCCTTGAAATTCCTCTGGAATTTACCTTGAAATTCCTCTGGAATTTCCCTCGAAATTTCACTTAGAATTCCTCTGAAATTTCTCTCGAAATTCCTCTGAAATTTCTCTCGAAATCCCCTGAAATTTCTCTCGAAATTCCTCTGAAATTTCTCTCGAAATTCCCCTGAAATTTCTCACGAAATTCCTCTGGAAATTATCTCGAAATTCCTCTGGAAGTTCTCTCAAAATTCCTCTGGAAGTTCTCTCGAAATTCCTCTGGAATTTCTCTCGAAATTCCTCTGGAATTTCTCTCGAAATTCCTCTGGAATTTCTCTCGAAATTCCTCTGGAATTTCTCTCGAAATTCCTCTGGAATTTCTCTCGAAATTCCTCTGGAATTTCTCTCGAAATTCCCCTGGAACTCTCACGAAATTCCTCGCGAATTTCTCACAAAATTCCTCGGGAATTTCTCACAAAATTCCTCGGGAATTTCTCCCAAAATTCCTCGGGAATTTCTCACAAAATTCCTCGAGAATTCCTCACAAAATTCCTCGGGAATTTCTCACAAAATTCCTCGGGAATTTCTCACAAAATTCCTCGGGAATTTCTCACAAAATTCCTCGGGAATTTCTCACGAAATTTCTCACGAAATTCCTCTAGAATTCTCACGAATTTCCTAGAGAATTTCTCACGAAATTCCTCGGGAATTTCTCACGAAATTCCTCGGGAATTTCTCACGAAATTCCTCGGGAATTTCTCACGAAATTCCTCGGGAATTTCTCACGAAATTCCTCGGGAATTTCTCACGAAATTCCTCGGGAATTTCTCACGAAATTCCTCGGGAATTTCTCACGAAATTCCTCGGGAATTTCTCACGAAATTCCTCGGGAATTTCTCACGAAATTCCTCGGGAATTTCTCACGAAATTCCTCGGGAATTTCTCACGAAATTCCTCGGGAATTTCTCACGAAATTCCTCGGGAATTTCTCACGAAATTCCTCGGGAATTTCTCACAAAATTCCTCGGGAATTTCTCACGAAATTCCTCGGGAATTTCTCACGAAATTCCTCGGAAATTTCTCACGAAATTCCTCGGGAATTTCTCACGAAGTTCTTCGGGATTTTCTCACGAAATTCTTCGGGAATTTCTCACGAAATTCTTCGGGAATTTCAAACGAAATTCTTCGGGAATTTCTCACGAAATTCTTCGGGAATATCTCACGAAATTCTTCGGGAATTTCTCACGAGATTCTTCGGGAATTTCAAACGAAATTCCTCGGGAATTTCTCACGAAATTCCTCGGGAATTTCTCACGAAATTCCTCGGGAATTTCTCACGAAATTCTTCGG
>NW_026917573.1:0-25000 GCF_035046485.1 Aedes albopictus
CGTGTGACGATGGATGGGGGTAAGTGAAGAGAACACCAACGCGTATCAACAAAGTGTGTGAAGGCATTTCTCACGCCCACATTGTGACTTCGTTGAATTTCAATTGATGTTTTTTGGCATTTGTATCGTGAAGATAATATGTATACACTCCTGTCAGTCAAGCAGTTCAGATATATGTTTCAATTCTATTTCGATAGGTTATGGGCCCAGTCAAACACGAAGAACTGAAGATGTTTTTGCAAGTAGTCCCATTTCGCTTCCAGGCTCCACGTCTTCGGGATTTACCATTCAAAAAATCTTCGATATAAAAAAAAAACTTGAACGTTTGTTGGACACGCACAATGTTGCTATAGTGACAGTCAAGCCAAAGATAAGCTGAAGTTGGTGCAAACAGACTTATGCGGGCCGTTTGTAGTTACCTCGGTCGGAGGTAGCCGATACTGCATAAGCATCATCGACGACGATTCAACAAGAAAAATAGTAATCAACACACTTGAAACGAAGGACCAAGCCCTCGAAGCGTATAAAACATTCAAGACTATTGCGGAACGTTACACGGGTAAGGAGTTGGAAGTCCTACGTATGGATAACGGTCGCGAGTGTGTGAATCCAGAATTCAAATAAACAAGTATGGTTCGTGATGCGTCGCGACATCAGAAAATATTCCCATGCGCTCCCAAATAAAAAGGTTCCTCTTCTTCTGGGAGTCATGTCCTCACTGGGACAAAGCCTGCTTTTCAGCTTAGGGTTCTATGAGTACTTCCACAGCTATTGATTGAGAGCTTCCTCTCAACTTTGTAAAAGAGAAACGTAGAGAGCTCAGAGTACAGAAAAATTCACCCGAGTTCATTGAGATCGAATTTCCGAAATGAATGGATGAGGTACCTGCGAGAGTGTCATTATAGGAAGAAATAGGTCTTGCGCCGCTGGCGGAATCTTACGAGGAAAGTTCATCGGATAACGACCTCGAGGGCACCAATGACAATGAAGACATTACGATTACGTCGCGATCAGTTATGTTCATTTGTATAGTAGTACTGCACGGCGTTACAAGCATAAACATAGCACGTCGTATGAATATGAATGTGAGGCGTAGAACAAAAAATCGAGCAGTCAGAGCTTCGTGTTTCATCGCGTGTTTCAAAACCAAAAGACGATTGCCGCTGTTGGATGTTTTTGATACTGTTCGGAAGCTCTACCGCCCAGCCAAGTACAGCGATTTTGTTTCGTAGGAGGAGAATACCAGTCGGGAGAGATGGGTGATCAAGCTGAAACTGATCGGAAATATTGGGATAAAAGCTATGAAGCAGGAGTTTCAAACTCTGGAAGGCATCAACACATGGGTGCTAGAAGAGCTGTCGAAAGACCTAAAGTCATCCGAAATAAGTTGGTTTACAAAACTAAGCGATGCATCGACGGACGGATTGAGTCCGTTTTGTGTCAGATGATGTTCGCAGAGTGCGGCATTACCCTTTATTCCGCCAACATACATTTTTGCCAGAAAATTGTCATGACATATTTGTTTTTCAACAGAATTTAATAAAATTTTCACAGCTTCCCGAAAACCTTTCAATTAGGAGTCTGGGGACATGGACGGGTAGTATCTATTGGGTACCTGGTCCATATGGTATTCCGGATTGTCTTGGGGTAACAAAATTTGCTACATACTTTGCACATCGTATACCTCAAGATCCTGATGAGATAGAAAAATAGTTTCTTTGGCACATTTGTTCAGCGTCTAAAAAATATCTGACAATTGCACCGTTGGTTCTAGATTCGTCCGCTAGGCGGCGCTAGCATCAGAAATATTTGAACCCCTGTACTCAAATTCCTGATGACATATGTCATTGTATTAACAATGATGCCGTCTTAGACAAATTTGTTCAGTATGCTGAACATTTTCTAACAATTTCATCTATGGTTCGTGATTTATCCACTAGATGACACCAGGTAATAGAGATTAATGAGAAATTAATGAGCCATTTTCAGCAACTCTAACCTTGGTCCAAACCCCTATATCTCAGGATCCTGAAAGGCTGTCCATTAATTAAGTAAGGGAATTTTTGCGATTTTCTGACACCACCTCCCCCCCCCCCCCTTGTAAGATTTTTTGTATGAGAACCCAAAAAATTTTGAATGGCGCGTAAGATTTCTCAAAACCCACCTCCCCCCCAAAAACCCTTACGTAATTAATGGACAGCCCCTGATGTGATAGAATGATGCCGTATTCGGTAAAGCAGTTCAGCAGGCAAAAAACTATCTGACAATTGACAATCGCGTATATCTCGAAACTATAAGTATGTCATTTTTAGCATGGTTGTTCAACAGATAAAGAATTATCTGACAACAACAACATTGGGTCGAGATTACTCCGCTAAGTGGCGCCAGTGTCAAACAATATCTAACACCCACATCTTAGAATTTTGGTGAGATAAAATGGTGGCGACTTCGACAAAGTAGTTAAGCAAGCGAAGAACTATATGTTGATTAAGTCTATGATTCGTGATTTATCCACTAGGTAGCGACTAGTGTCTAAAGGAAGTTCAAACCTGTATTCTTCAAAACACTAATAAGCTAGTACTGTGACGTTTTTAGTAAAGTTGTTCAGCATACTCAGAGCTTTTTGGCAACCTTTTTTTTAAATTACTTTACTAGATAGTGTCAGCGTCAAAAACGTTCAAACACCTTCATATATCTAAGAATTCTGATAAGCTAGATTGATGGCGCCTTCAGCAAAGATGTTCAGAAAGCTTAGAACTCTCTGGTAATGGATTGTTTTAGGTTGCCCCTAGGATCAAAGACGCCAAAAACAGAATAACACAGGAATCCCTTGAGGACTTCCCGGAATAATCCCAGAACAATCCTTGGAGAAATTCCAGGAGGAATCCCTACAGGAATCCAAAGTGAAACTTTTTGAGAGATTCATATTGAACCCGGTGTAATCTCTGGAGATATTTTCGGAGCGTTTCCTGGAGGGATCCCTACAGGAACATCTGGCGAACTTGCTGAATATCAAGGTAAATTCTTGGTGGAGGAGAAGTCGCCTGGAAAATACATGGAAAAATCCATAGGCACGTACTACTGGGTAAATGGTTCTGATGTGATCCCTAGAGAAATCCATGGAGAGATCTGGCAACACCTGGAATCCCTGGCAAAATTCCTGATAAGCCCATGGATAAGCCCCATGGATGAATTGCTTGTTAAATTTCTTAACAAGCGCATGGAAAAATTCTTTTAGAGCCTTCTGCTCCAATTCCCAGGGACATTCATGGATAAATCCCCTGTACGTCTCTTGGAGAAATACCTGGTGGAACCCCTAAATTTACTGGGTGAATACCTGAAATACCTGGAGTACATACAATATAGGAATTTCTGGAGAGATATTTGGTGATTTGGGATTCCTGGAGGAATTCCTTGCTGTGTCCCTAGAGAAACCTCTCGAGGAATCCCTAGAAGTTCTCCCAAATATATCACTCGTTGAACATCTAGAGGAATCCCTGATGAAAGTCTTTTTTTGAGCAATCCTGAAATTTCTGGAAAAAATCTTGAATTTGGATCTTGAATCTTGGATTTTTAGACAAATCTTTGGGAAAGTCTCTGGAAGAATCCCTGAAAAATTCCTAGAGGAATCTCTAGAGAAATTCAAACGAGTCTCGAACTGAAGTCACCGTTGCCAGATAGCTCTTTTTTTGTTTCTATCTCATTAAGGTGAATATAAAATGAAGCCACGACTTGCATTTTCAAAAGCACAAATTGCGAGATACACGTGTTTGAGCACTAGATACCACCTATCAGATAAAATACAAAAAAAGACTCAATTTTGTTATAATACATAGCATGTTGAACATGTTTGCCGAAGACATTATCTTTTTATCTCAACAGGTTTCACAGTTATAGAGGTTTGAACATTTCTAACACTGGCGCTGTCTACCGGACAAATCTCTAACTATTCGGTACCTGATGGCAATGGGGCTGCAAAACACGATTTGGATCGAGCAGATGGATGCTGTGTCCACCTTCTTGCAGGGTACATCGCTGATGAAGAGCTGTACATGGAATAGCTTGAGGGATTATGTCATATGCAATGACCGCGAAGGTAACTTGTTGACAGATAAAACTATGGTGGCTGCCAAGAGGAGTGCGCTATTCGAGACTTTGATGAATTAAGAAAACGTTATCTCGTTGACGAATACATCAATCAACAGGGACGATGGCCAAGCTGGGGAACCCTCGACGCTAGATGAGGTTCAAAAGGCAATCAAAGAGTGATCCGTCGTCGCAGGGTCATTCATGTTCCTAGCCTTTCCGGCCGTAATCGAAATCATCAGAATTAACGTGGGCGCTTAGGACTAAAGTGAATGAATGAATGATGTACAGTCAAATGTCTATGTCAAAATTTGGGAACAGTTTGGATGAGCTTAATATCTATTAGTCTTCCGGTAGGCCCGGTAACCACAGTTATCTACGCATCGTTATTCTGTAAAATAGATATGATTATTGACTATTGTTACGAGTGAATATCTAGAGTTTTGCACTTCAGAATAGTTTGATTGGTCTGGAATATCAATATAATGGAATATAATAAGAATTTTGGAAGGATTCGTATAATTCCGGATTTTTGACAATAGGATAGGTGATGTTAGAGCTTAAAGTGAGTTCTATAACTACTGTAACAGCTGCAGATGTCCAGGACTCAACTCCAGAATAGTTTGGACAACCTTGACTGTATATAGTAATAGTGTTCAAGCAGATACAGTCACCATAGTTGATTATGCAACGTTACTCTGTACGAGTGTTACGAGTGAAGATCTGAGGTTCAAAACTCCAAGTAAGTTTGGATGGCCTGCATTATCCTAATAATGTCAATGCGAGGCATCCAAGTTTCCATAAGGTTCATGAATTATAGGAGACTATAATGTATCACAATTTGATGCTAAAATGAACAAAATCACTCCTAAGGATTTGAAGGACTGAAATTCAGAACAATTTGGTGCACCTTGAATATTTCAAGAAGCATTTCCATATTTCTAGAAAATGCTACTCAAATAAGTCTGAATGTAAACCATATCCAAAATCAATTATTTTGTTTTTCCCAACTTCCCAATATTCAGGATGTTCTAGGATGTTTGAGATGTCATTAGCATCCAGCTACACTTTACTTTTTCTGTACGTTTTTTTTGAACGGTTTTTTTACACGGTTACTTTTACACTGTATGGTTATGGTTCTTTGAAGAACAAATTAAAATATGTTCTGGGTTATCCAAGAACTTATGTTATCCAAAAACTTAGGTCGTCCAAGGACTTTCGCGAGTAAGCGCCTTAAGATCTACAAGCGTAACTGATGGATTCTAGTTACATTACTGATACGGTGCAACATCCTACAGGTCCTTAGAGCATAGCTCTGTAGAGACGTAGTTTTCAAAGATATTCTAGGACCTCCAAGAAATTCCGCGAGTGCAGGCCTGAAAATCTACGAGCGTAATTAATTTTTTGCAATTTCTCATCGTAATAGGCTGTTTTACCTCACGCAAATCTGACAGGAAAAGGCCTACTTTCCCATACCAAATTAGCAGTGCGGTAATGGTTCATTACAGCACTGATTTGCGTTGCGTAATGAACCATTACAGCACTGTTTTCAGTTTTGATCAACTTCTTGATGCTTTCTGGACGCAGGTTTGAAAAATTGTGACAATTGCACAGTATAACCAAGAGTATAACCTGCTATGATCAGACTTTCTTTATCATAGCTATGAACATCAGTGTGCAGTTTGATGTAAAAGTTTTGTTAAAAACTATCCTCAAGTGGTAATTTATAAAATTGCAAAAAACGTTGTACGCATCTCGGTGCAGAACTCGATTTTTACAGCACTCGTCGTACTTATCCAACTCGGCAAGCCTCGTTGGATAAGTGTACAACTCGTGCTGTAAAAATCTTCATTCTGCACCTTGTTGCGTAAACTACTATATTGTTGCTATATTACTGATGCGGTGTAACAACCTACAGATCCATGGAGCATAGTTCTGTAGAAAACTACTTTCCAAATATGCTCTAGGTCATCCAACAATCCCCGCGAATGAAGAATTGAAGATCTACAAGCGTAATGAAAGGGTTTTTGTTACACTACTCAGGCAACCAATAAGCACTTTATTCAGCATTAATTCAGCATTATATACACCTTTACAGCTGGTCAATTAATGCCACTCAACCGTATATGCGCCTTTAATGCTACATAAATGCAGGTTTTGGCCCAATATACGGCTGCTTAAATGCTGTACCTTCAGGAACTTCTTAAACAACTGTTAAATAGTAACACCTTGACTGTAACGCCTAAAATGAGACAAACTAAAATAGAAAAATAGGGCCCATATAGCCGAGGCGGTACACGCACGGGTATTCAGCATGACCATGCTGAGGGTGACGGGTTCGATTCCCGGTCGGTCCAGTATCTTTTCGTAAAGGAAATTTTCTTGACTTCCTTGGGCATAGAGTATCTTCGTGCCTGCCACACGATATACGCATGCAAAATGGTCATTGGCAGAGGAAGCTCTCAGTTAATAACTGTGGAAGTGCTCATAGAACACTAAGCTGAGAAGCATGCTTTGTCCCAATGAGGACGTTACGCCAAGAAGAGAGAGAGAGAGAAAATAGAAAAAATCGCCCCTCTCACTTCCGCTCCTCCACTCGCTCTGTCATTTTACACTATCATTCAGTACGGCATATTTTCTGGTAGTTGTTTTTTTTGCTGATAACTTCTCTAACTGCGACTCGATCTCAAGACCCTGCGATAGAGCGTGTTGGAAGGAGCTGCTGCGCGCTACAGGATAGGCTGAAAATGAAGCTGTGAAGTGCGCTGGTTTTTGGTCCTATTTTAACTTTGTAGTGATTGGCTTTCATTACTGCTCAGGAGGCATTATTTTACTTTGAGTGTTTGTTCGAAGTTGAACGAGGAAGATGGGAATGGCCACAGGAACAGAAATGTAAAATCATCTTTTTTACTACGCCATGTTCGTTTGACATGAGTAATATTTTTACCACGTAAAGTAACTTCAACAGACATCGGTAATGGTTTACATAGACACGACGATGCGACACAAATATGAAAAACGAATTTAGTGCTTCAAACATAGCAGAAAAACAATATTTTTTAGCAGTTTTGTGGCTTTCAAATGACATTTGGAATGCTTAAAACCCAAAACAAAATGTGCATTTGGAATGCTACATAGCAGCTGAAGGTTTTTGAACTGCATTTTGAATGCTTATTAAAGGTATCTATACTGTCAAACTGCTATGCTAGGGCAGCTAGCAGATTAAATGCAAATATAAGACTGATGTACTGCTTATTCAAATGCTTATTGGTTACCTGGATACTGATACGGTGTAACATCCTACAAGTCCATGGAGCATAGTTCTGAAGAGAAGTTATTTTCAAGGACATTCTGGGGCATCCAACAACTTCCGCGAGTAAAGGCCCACTTCAATGGTTTGTTGTTGCTGCTCGCGAAAGTTCTTGGAGGACTTAGAATATCTTTGGAGATTTGTTCTCTTCAGCTCAATGCTCCATGGTCCTGGATGATCTTGCACCGTATAAGTCTCCATTGCACAATGGGTCCAGAGCCGTGTTTACGAAGACAAAAATGTTTGTGCCTAAACCTTAAGCTTTAGATACATGGTGTTTTTGGGAAAATTTCTTCTTATTTTTCGACCTTTTTTCTCATTATGGTGAAATTAGGGTGGTCCCTCTAGTTTCGCTGATCCAAACATCTGCTTTTTAATAGTTTTATGTACGTTCACAAAATGTTCTACAAAGTTGTAAAAAAACTTATTTGGAGCAAGTTTGCCGAAGAAACCATTATGCTATCTCTTGTGGTTCCCAACTTATATTTTTTTAAAGATTCATGTTAGGGTGATCCATGAATTTCAGTTTTCCTGAAATAACTTTTAATTCGTTCGTTTCTCGTAAATACTTTGTTCCGAGCACTTTTAGAACTATCAACGACGCATATGTTTTCCAAAGTGCTTTTTTCTAAAAGTGCTCGGAACAAAGTATTTACGAGAAACGAACGAATTAAAAGTTATTTCAGGAAAACTGAAATTCATGGATCACCCTAACATGAATCTTTTAAAAAATTATAAGTTAGGAACCATAAGAGATAGCATAAGAGTTTCTTCGGCAAACTTGCTCCAAATAAGTCCTTTTACAACTTTGTAGAACATTTTGTAAACGTACATAAAACTATTAAAAAGAAGATGTTTGGATCAGCAAAACTAGAGGGACTACCCTAATTTCACAATAATGAAAAAAAAGGTCGAAAAATAAGAAGAAAGTTTCCCGAAGACACCATGTATCTAAAACTTATGGTTTAGGCACAAACATTTTTGTCTTCGTAAATACGGCTCTGGACCCATTGTGCATTGGTTTACGAAACTAAATAAATAAATAAATAAATAAATAAATAAATAAGCAATGTAAGAACAATCGCTTGTAGATCTTAAGGGTTTTGCTCATGGAAGTTCTTGGAGGACCTAGAAGATCTTTGGCAGTTATTTCTCAACAGAACTATATGCTCCCTGGACCTGTAGGATGCTACACTGTATCAGTGATGTGACAACAAACTATTGAAAACCCTTGTAGATCTTCAAGTCTATACTCGTGGAAGTTCTTGGAGGACCTAGAACATGTTTGGAAATTAGTTCCTTACAGAATAATGGTTTATGAACCTGTAGGATGTTACAAAGTGTGAGTAATGTAACACCAAACCATTGATTACACTTGCAGATCTTAAGGCCTTTACTCGTGGGAGTTCTTGGAGGACTTAGATCATCTCTGGAAAGCAGTTCTAGAACCATGTTCCATAGACCTGTAGTATGTTGCATCGTATCAGTCATATAAGAAAAATCCGTTCAGTACGCTTGTAGATCTTAAGCCCTTAACTAGCGGAAGTTCATGGAAGACATAGCAGATTTTTCAAAATGAATTCTCTTCAGTACAATGTTCAATGGACCTCTGGGATGTTTCAACGCATCGGTAATGTGGCAAGAAACCATTGGCTTTGTTTGTAGATCTTCAAGCCTTTACTTGCGGAAGTTCTTGGAGATCAATATTGAAGGTCATGTTTGTAAATTATTTCTTCACAGAATGCTCGATAGACCTGTAGGATGTTGCACCGTATCAGTTATGTAATAATAATTTAGAATAATAATAATTATTATTATAATCAATCGATTACGCTCGTAGATATTAAAGCCTTTAATCGCGAAAGTTCTTGGTGTCAGGAATATCTTTCTCTACACCACCTTGCTCCATGGACCTGTGGGGTGTTGACAGTCTCCTTGATCCTTTGTTTCATCCGTCTTAACAGCCCTTAACACCTGAAATATCCTCAGCAATCTTACTTGGAAACAGTATGCACTCTGTTCCTTATAAAACAACAGCAGTAGAAGAGCGTGACTCCAATAGCTTAGCGAACTACAAGCTCATTGATCTGGAAGAAGGCGTGTATTTAGAAGTCTAGTGACGTGTGCAATAAAGATGTTCACCCAAAAAGGTAAAGTCCTGGGCTCTGTCACCAGCGAAAGTCCCTTTGTTTGCAGACGAAGGAAAAACTTGTGTTTTACAATATCATGTTTTTCTCAGTTGCTCTATACGACCACGAGTCTTGGATCTTGATGTGTTGGCCGGTCAGGTCACGTGGATGCCGGAACAACGACAACTAACATAATACTCAGCAGAGAACCAGGAAAAGACCGCTGATTTCGTGGAAGGCCGTGTATACGATGGCTGTTTGTGGTTAAAGAAGACCAGGAAGCAGTAGGTCCAGGGTAACGACGGGAAACGATTGGCCCAGAACTGACTCCGTAGATTCAACGGATGCGATAAATATCGCCATGTAGTCACAGAGAACAGACGTCCAAGCTCATGTAGTGCAGTTGTGTAAAGCATTGCAACGGTTGTTTTGAAATAACTGGCAGGGTTGTTAACGTTAATCAACGATTAACGCCGTTAACGTTAATTTTTGCCAAAATCAACGTCAACGGCGTTGCGTTGATTTTTATGGCAATTAACGTTAACGTCAACGAAATGCGTTGAATTAACGTCAACGGATACCGTTGATTCTAGCGTTACTTTCTGTAATGTAATTTGGAATTTGAAAAATATGACTCATTGAAGTCACTGTTTGAGCTAATCATAGTAGCCAAGCACATGTCAAAATTTTTCATTCATTTCAAGCCATCATTTTGGCAATCTCCAGTCAGTTCGACCACTTTGTGTCCGTGCGGCTTCATCAAGAAATAAGCTGCTTCGAGCTGGGGTCCGATTCCCGCTGCAGATATGTTTTCGGCTGTGCCAGTGGGCAATGCATGTAAGTCCGGCGCCTGAAGCCATCCTCCATAGAGCAAAAAATATTCTTGGACGTCTTGATGAAGCTCTCTTTAACTTCTTCAAGTTTTCAAGATATGTTTCCCGCATAATCTGGATACTGGAATGCAGGACAGAAAAATCCCTGCTGCTGCACTGCCAAACGCGAGAAATAATGTAAGTAGCAAAACTAAAATTGCCTTCATTTGAAATTATTTTAATGGCGGTTTCCTGGGCGGTTTAAATATTTTGAATCATTGCGTATTAGGGTAAGTTTACAATTGTTGCACGGCTTAAAACTCGCCTATTGTTGCACACTCCATGTTATTCGTATGAGGTGTGCAACAATTGGCGAATTTTCAGCCGTGCAACAATTGGAAAATTACCCTACTTCCTGAAATTTGAATTTGTTCTAGTTGCTTTGTCGGACGTTTTTTCTCACTTATGCTTTTATTTAAAATGATCAAGGTCGCTGTAATTTCGTGAAACATCCCATGACAAGGCGCCCATATTAGTGGACTAATAACTCTTCGCGCACTAGGCAATGTTCCAATATGTCGCTTAAAGAGTTGCCACATATAATGTTGGGTTAGCTAATGGGTACGAAAGCGAACAATTGGTCAAAATAAATTCAAAGCTTCGCGTGCCGACAAAACAACTACCTAGTAATATACAAAAAAATTGAAAATATATTAAATGATTCAAAATATTTTCCATTGACAACTGAGAAACTGGGAAGTAAATGATCGAAAAAATAAGGTTTTCAACATTTTTGCCTCCCAAGATGTCGATTAATGACAATAAATTATAACCCGTTTAAATGTTCAATCGAATTTCCATTGAATACAGTAATTAACGTAAGATTAACGGAGTCGTTAACGTTAAATCAACGCTCAGCGTTAACGTTAACGTTGATCAACGAATCCAAAAAATCAACGGAAGAATCGTTGATCGTTACAATTAACGTTAACGAATCAACGAAACGGCGTTAATCGTTGATTAACGTTAACAACCCTGTAACTGGGAATGTGTCCATTACGCGGCGCTGTCAAATTTCGAATCGGGGTACAAATTTGCCGTTGTTTTACCGTTTGGCGCTAGTATCACCAAGTGTGCACCCTAGTCACAGAGAACAGACGAACATTCGAAATTTCAAAACAACCGTTGCAATGCTTTACACAACTGCACTACATGAGCTTGGACGTCTGTTCTCTGTGCCCTAGTATAGTTCCACCAAGAGAATGTGTTTGTTTAACTTGGAAAACTTTAATTGAATTCTTGTTCAACTTGTTTCTTATTGAAAATAATGAAACTAATTATCAATGGGTTGCTCAAATTTTGTTGCTGGATTAGTGAAATAATCATAAACATCTTGTTATTTAATGTATTTGCTTAAATCTGAGTAGGAAAATTCAAAGGTGTAATAAGTGCAGAAATTACCCAAGGATTAACCGCGCAGAACATACCCAAGTGATCAAATGTAACTGCGCACATCTATTAGCGTTTTTACATAGCTTTGCGCGATAATTTTTCTTGCAACGGATAATATCGAACCGCAAGCATACTGTTCCCATCATTGAGCGAAAGCGTTTCTGTTATCAAGTTCTGGTCCGATGTCTGTTTGTAAGTTTTGATATGTTACTGTACTGATGATGAATGAATATGTACTTATAGATATTCTGATATAAACTATGAAGTATCATAATTAAAGTATTGTAAAGGGTTTCTGTAAACACGTGACCTCATGTCGAATACTCTTTCAATAATCCTATTCATGCTGCCACGTTGAAATCATCAATGTCATCATTCACCGAACAGATGTTAGATCATCAAGTAAACCCGTTTCAATTAAATAAATCAAACATCAATAAATCTCAATGTAATGTAGCCACTTAGCTGGAAACCACTCGAAGAAATACGGGATAAAGCCCGTATTTTGCATACATACTCCGCTTCAAGGACAGACAAGCAGCCATCTCCTCCCGCGTGTCGGCCTGCTTATTGATGTTTGTATTGTGCAATTCAATCAAAAACCGATTCCTCTCGGTAGATCGTTATCTTATCACTCGGCGACGAGAGCATCCGCTCACAAGAAAACAGACAATCAAAACAGTATGTACTGTTCTTTTATTAGAGATTGAAGAACACATCGCACACGTTGTTTCATCGCCACGACAAGGCAGCACTCTTTCTAAAGAGCATTTACACCCAAACAACTGGGCTGTATTATAGCATCAGCATGTGTTATTTCGATTCCCGGTTGCGCGATTCCAAGGGGGAAGAGCACGTGCTACCTTCGCTTCATCCCGCCACAAACCGATCAAAATGTTTACATTTCATTTGGTTGTTTTGGTTGCAACGGACGGTTGGCACAAAACAACCCACTTTTCTGTGTGTTTTTGTATGCGATTCACTCTGCTCAACTGGTTTCTCTTTTGATCTCGCGCGCGCGCGAGGTCTCTTTTGCGAAGTGTGAGAGAGAAGCGCACGTGAGAGCTAAATGTAACGTCCCGCGTAGCAGCGGGAGACCCCTTTCGGATTATTCGCGAAGCTCAGTGGCGAAACGCGGAGGCGTTACCCATTTCGGACATGAACCCACGTAATTAATTTACCTTTGAAGCATCATAAATAAATTAAACAAGCAATCACTCACCTGTTGCAGTTGAACGCACCGCTGGTGACACGTGAACTCGCACACGGCACACCGCAGGGCCACATCCAGGCTCAGCACCAGGTGACAGTGTTGGCAGATCCGGTCGCAGCATCCACTGGCCAGTATGTGGAAGCTGTGCGTGAATCGGATCTTTGTGATATCCGGTCCGTCCGCGTGCAGTTTGGCCTGAACCAGCTGCCGGAGTTCCGGACTGGACGGTCCACGGAGCTTCTCGGCCTGCGAACCGACATTCTTTGGCGTGAGGGTAATGATTCGAGCATCGTGGAAGTTGCGCACCTTGTTCGGGTCGCTGTTGAGACATCGCAGCACCTGAGCTTGTTCGTCGTCGATGTAGGGGATGCTCTCGGTGCTGCTCTTGACTACATCCGGCGGGCCTGGAGGTCGCAGGTGAAGGTTGCTGTTTTCGTCGGCGTTCTCGACGATCCGCAGTATGACCTCCGGCGGGGGCGGCAGCACGTCGTAGTTCCCGTTGCCATCGTGATCCACCTGATCGTCACCTCGTTTCGAAGCTGCTTCGTCATCTAGTTTAATCAACTCCTCGGTCGGAGCGGTTTTTGCTGGTGTTGCGGGCTTGGCTTGTCGTTGCGGTTCATCGAACGCAAATTTGACATTGTTCAAGTGCCGCGTCAACTTGTCATTCTCGGTATTTCGCGTGTAGGTGGTACTCTTCAGGTTAGACGATTTGAGTTTGGACTTTTGAATTAGCTGCTGCTGTAGTTTGTCCCGTTTGGGCGGACCGTTGCCGTTGGGGAACTCCTCGCTGCTCTCGTCGCCGTTTGCTTCGGCCGACGATCGATCGGTGAGCTCGTTTAGGTTGGGGTCGAGTAGGCGTTGCTCGAGCTTTTCGGCCGGTGCTACTCCGAGGAGGGGGCGTCGCACTGCCGGTAGCAGCTGGTGCTTGCCGGTTTCGTCGGGCTGAAACGATTGAGGGAAGCAGGAAGCGTAATTAGTGCTTCTGTTTGCTGTGCTGATCAAGGTGGAAACGAGGTAATTATAATTATATTTATGTAGGTTTTGATTTGTTTATTCGATTATTTTTAGATTCATCCCAACTTTTTCAGGAAACCCTTCTTAGCTTATTTTATGATATTGTTGTCTTCTTTCTTATTGTCTTCTTGTAATTTGGCTTTTTTTTTCTTATTGTCTTATTGTCTTATTGTCTTCTTGTCCTTTTGTCTTCTGGTCTGTCTTGTCTGTCTTGTCTGTCTTGTCTGTCTTGTCTGTCTTGTCTGTCTTGTCTGTCTTGTCTGTCTTGTCTGTCTTGTCTGTCTTGTCTGTCTTGTCTGTCTTGTCTGTCTTGTCTGTCTTGTCTGTCTTGTCTGTCTTGTCTGTCTTGTCTGTCTTCATTCATTCATTTATTTAGTTAACATCAAATTCATGATAATACTGAATCAACAATTTGCCCTTGTCTGTCTTGTCTGTCTTGTCTGTCTTGTCTGTCTTGTCTGTCTTGTCTGTCTTGTCTGTCTTGTCTGTCTTGTCTGTCTTGTCTGTCTTGTCTGTCTTGTCTGTCTTGTCTGTCTTGTCTGTCTTGTCTGTCTTGTCTGTCTTGTCTGTCTTGTCTGTCTTGTCTGTCTTGTCTGTCTTGTCTGTCTTGTCTGTCTTGTCTGTCTTGTCTGTCTTGTCTGTCTTGTCTGTCTTGTCTGTCTTGTCTGTCTTGTCTGTCTTGTCTGTCTTGTCTGTCTTGTCTGTCTTGTCTGTCTTGTCTGTCTTGTCTGTCTTGTCTGTCTTGTCTGTCTTGTCTGTCTTGTCTGTCTTGTCTGTCTTGTCTGTCTTGTCTGTCTTGTCTGTCTTGTCTGTCTTGTCTGTCTTGTCTTCTTGTCTTCTTGTCTTCTTGTCTTCTTGTCTTCTTCTTGTCTTCTTGTTCTTCTTTCCAGCTTCTTGGAAGAAGCTTCCCAGCTTCTTGGAAGAAGCTTTCCAGCTTCTTGGAAGAAGCTTTCCAGCTTCTTGGAAGAAGCTTTCCAGCTTCTTGGAAGAAGCTTTCCAGCTTCTTGGAAGAAGCTTTCCAGCTTCTTGGAAGAAGCTTTCCAGCTTCTTGGAAGAAGCTTTCCAGCTTCTTGGAAGAAGCTTTCCAGCTTCTTGGAAGAAGCTTTCCAGCTTCTTGGAAGAAGCTTTCCAGCTTCTTGGAAGAAGCTTTCCAGCTTCTTGGAAGAAGCTTTCCAGCTTCTTGGAAGAAGCTTTCCAGCTTCTTGGAAGAAGCTTTCCAGCTTCTTGGAAGAAGCTTTCCAGCTTCTTGGAAGAAGCTTTCCAGCTTCTTGGAAGAAGCTTTCCAGCTTCTTGGAAGAAGCTTTCCAGCTTCTTGGAAGAAGCTTTCCAGCTTCTTGGAAGAAGCTTTCCAGCTTCTTGGAAGAAGCTTTCCAGCTTCTTGGAAGAAGCTTTCCTGCTTCTTGGAAGAAGCTTTCCAGCTTCTTGGAAGAAGCTTTCCAGCTTCTTGGAAGAAGCTTTCCAGCTTCTTGGAAGAAGCTTTCCAGCTTCTTGGAAGAAGCTTTCCAGCTTCTTGGAAGAAGCTTTCCAGCTTCTTGGAAGAAGCTTTCCAGCTTCTTGGAAGAAGCTTTCCAGCTTCTTGGAAGAAGCTTTCCAGCTTCTTGGAAGAAGCTTTCCAGCTTCTTGGAAGAAGCTTTCCAGCTTCTTGGAAGAAGCTTTCCAGCTTCTTGGAAGAAGCTTTCCAGCTTCTTGGAAGAAGCTTTCCAGCTTCTTGGAAGAAGCTTTCCAGCTTCTTGGAAGAAGCTTTCCAGCTTCTTGGAAGAAGCTTTCCAGCTTCTTGGAAGAAGCTTTCCAGCTTCTTGGAAGAAGCTTTCCAGCTTCTTGGAAGAAGCTTTCCAGCTTCTTGGAAGAAGCTTTCCAGCTTCTTGGAAGAAGCTTTCCAGCTTCTTGGAAGAAGCTTTCCAGCTTCTTGGAAGAAGCTTTCCAGCTTCTTGGAAGAAGCTTCCCAGCTTCTTGGAAGAAGCTTCCCAGCTTCTTGGAAGAAGCTTTCCAGCTTCTTGGAAGAAGCTTTCCAGCTTCTTGGAAGAAGCTTTCCAGCTTCTTGGAAGAAGCTTTCCAGCTTCTTGGAAGAAGCTTTCCAGCTTCTTGGAAGAAGCTTTCCAGCTTCTTGGAAGAAGCTTTCCAGCTTCTTGGAAGAAGCTTTCCAGCTTCTTGGAAGAAGCTTTCCAGCTTCTTGGAAGAAGCTTTCCAGCTTCTTGGAAGAAGCTTTCCAGCTTCTTGGAAGAAGCTTTCCAGCTTCTTGGAAGAAGCTTTCCAGCTTCTTGGAAGAAGCTTTCCAGCTTCTTGGAAGAAGCTTTCCAGCTTCTTGGAAGAAGCTTTCCAGCTTCTTGGAAGAAGCTTTCCAGCTTCTTGGAAGAAGCTTTCCAGCTTCTTGGAAGAAGCTTTCCAGCTTCTTGGAAGAAGCTTTCCAGCTTCTTGGAAGAAGCTTTCCAGCTTCTTGGAAGAAGCTTTCCAGCTTCTTGGAAGAAGCTTTCCAGCTTCTTGGAAGAAGCTTTCCAGCTTCTTGGAAGAAGCTTTCCAGCTTCTTGGAAGAAGCTTTCCAGCTTCTTGGAAGAAGCTTTCCAGCTTCTTGGAAGAAGCTTTCCAGCTTCTTGGAAGAAGCTTTCCAGCTTCTTGGAAGAAGCTTTCCAGCTTCTTGGAAGAAGCTTTCCAGCTTCTTGGAAGAAGCTTTCCAGCTTCTTGGAAGAAGCTTTCCAGCTTCTTGGAAGAAGCTTTCCAGCTTCTTGGAAGAAGCTTTCCAGCTTCTTGGAAGAAGCTTTCCAGCTTCTTGGAAGAAGCTTTCCAGCTTCTTGGAAGAAGCTTTCCAGCTTCTTGGAAGAAGCTTTCCAGCTTCTTGGAAGAAGCTTTCCAGCTTCTTGGAAGAAGCTTTCCAGCTTCTTGGAAGAAGCTTTCCAGCTTCTTGGAAGAAGCTTTCCAGCTTCTTGGAAGAAGCTTTCCAGCTTCTTGGAAGAAGCTTTCCAGCTTCTTGGAAGAAGCTTTCCAGCTTCTTGGAAGAAGCTTTCCAGCTTCTTGGAAGAAGCTTTCCAGCTTCTTGGAAGAAGCTTTCCAGCTTCTTGGAAGAAGCTTTCCAGCTTCTTGGAAGAAGCTTTCCAGCTTCTTGGAAGAAGCTTTCCAGCTTCTTGGAAGAAGCTTTCCAGCTTCTTGGAAGAAGCTTTCCAGCTTCTTGGAAGAAGCTTTCCAGCTTCTTGGAAGAAGCTTTCCAGCTTCTTGGAAGAAGCTTTCCAGCTTCTTGGAAGAAGCTTTCCAGCTTCTTGGAAGAAGCTTTCCAGCTTCTTGGAAGAAGCTTTCCAGCTTCTTGGAAGAAGCTTTCCAGCTTCTTGGAAGAAGCTTTCCAGCTTCTTGGAAGAAGCTTTCCAGCTTCTTGGAAGAAGCTTTCCAGCTTCTTGGAAGAAGCTTTCCAGCTTCTTGGAAGAAGCTTTCCAGCTTCTTGGAAGAAGCTTTCCAGCTTCTTGGAAGAAGCTTTCCAGCTTCTTGGAAGAAGCTTTCCAGCTTCTTGGAAGAAGCTTTCCAGCTTCTTGGAAGAAGCTTTCCAGCTTCTTGGAAGAAGCTTTCCAGCTTCTTGGAAGAAGCTTTCCAGCTTCTTGGAAGAAGCTTTCCAGCTTCTTGGAAGAAGCTTTCCAGCTTCTTGGAAGAAGCTTTCCAGCTTCTTGGAAGAAGCTTTCCAGCTTCTTGGAAGAAGCTTTCCAGCTTCTTGGAAGAAGCTTTCCAGCTTCTTGGAAGAAGCTTTCCAGCTTCTTGGAAGAAGCTTTCCAGCTTCTTGGAAGAAGCTTTCCAGCTTCTTGGAAGAAGCTTTCCAGCTTCTTGGAAGAAGCTTTCCAGCTTCTTGGAAGAAGCTTTCCAGCTTCTTGGAAGAAACTTTCCAGCTTCTTGGAAGAAGCTTTCCAGCTTCTTGGAAGAAGCTTTCCAGCTTCTTGGAAGAAGCTTTCCAGCTTCTTGGAAGAAGCTTTCCAGCTTCTTGGAAGAAGCTTTCCAGCTTCTTGGAAGAAGCTTTCCAGCTTCTTGGAAGAAGCTTTCCTGCTTCTTGGAAGAAGCTTTCCAGCTTCTTGGAAGAAGCTTTCCAGCTTCTTGGAAGAAGCTTTCCAGCTTCTTGGAAGAAGCTTTCCAGCTTCTTGGAAGAAGCTTTCCAGCTTCTTGGAAGAAGCTTTCCAGCTTCTTGGAAGAAGCTTTCCAGCTTCTTGGAAGAAGCTTTCCAGCTTCTTGGAAGAAGCTTTCCAGCTTCTTGGAAGAAGCTTTTCAGCTTCCTGGAAGAAGCTTCCCTAGTTTCCTGAGGGAAACATTCCAACTTTCCAGAAATAACTTTCCACCTTTCCAAGAAAAACTTTTCAGCTTTCCATGAGAGGCTTAAAAGCTTCCTTAAATACCATCGTAAAATTTAAGTAAAATTCTACAAAAAAAATACTTAACGGAACTTCAACCCTGACTCTAGATATCACGCGTGGTATTTTCTCACCAGCCAATCCATAAAGTCCCATTAGGCCCGCTCGGATCGGAACATCTGCTCGTCGCAGTCGCATCGCATAGCATGTAGCACAGTCTACGTATGTCAGTCCGCGTACGCGCAGTAACAGGCCAAGATCAAGCCGGCGATAAAATTAAACTTAATTGAATTTCATAATGTTTT
This sequence comes from Aedes albopictus, assembly GCF_035046485.1. NCBI lineage: Eukaryota > Metazoa > Arthropoda > Insecta > Diptera > Culicidae > Aedes > Aedes albopictus. Next base: position 18,638 of record NW_026917573.1, read on the forward strand.
GTTCTGCGCTTTCGCCCGGTTCGTTTTGCTCCTGTGTTCTTTCAAGCTTGTTCGTACGTACGTTCGAAAACTATCCGTTCCTATACCGATAGGTTCTTCCATCACGGTTGAGCGCGCAATGGGTGATAAATAAATATTTCGCTCTGTCGATAAGCAGCATAGCACTTCGGAAAGACGGTGGTCGTAAAGTTTTATGGACGAATCTGCAGTGGCACCTACCGTGCGTGCCAAATCTGTCAAGGCCACCTGGAGAAGGCATGTTAGCCCACGCTCATCAGCCGGAAAGACGAACGACCGAACGCGCGCTGCTGGTTGGCTGGCTGTGGGAAAACCAGCTGATTCACTTAATGTGTACGCACTTGGTTTCGCAACTTGGGAGAGGAAAACCTTCTTTGTTAATTAGCGTTTTTTGATTGGATCAAGATTAGGCAACTAAACACATTAAGGAGTGCGGAGTTTTAAGACAGAAAACTCGTAAAACCTCCATCTATTTTTACGATTTGCGCAAATTTTTACTACCGATTCTAGTATTTCTGCACAAAAGACACCGGCATGGTGGTATGGAACGTGTCCGGTGTGTCCGATTTTATGGTTCTTAAAAGTCCAAATTAATGCACAATGCGACCAGACCAGACTAGAGTCCAGAGAAGGATAGCGCAGGGAATGCGGTTCTTTTGGTGCCTGGACGGTCGTCGCCTTAATCGATAATGGATGGGATGATCGAAGAAATGGAGATTTATGGCTCCTCCAGTACGATTGTACCTATTTAGTCAGAGAGCACTACTGCTGTGCTGCCTGCAGATGGATATGGGGGTCTGGTCAGATTCCGAGCTACTGGATTTTCAAAAATCAGGCTGATGTGTGGTGGGAATGGGTGAAGGATAAACGAAAGAGCCTCCTAGACAAATTGATTACTTGGTGTGTTTTCGTTTTATATCGTTTTTTCATCGTTACACCAATTTCGACTATGGTGGTTTGGAATTTATAAGCTTTTTTTTGTATGTTGGATATTCCTCGAGAAGACACATTAGTCTGAATCATTGTCGTTCTATCCGGGTTCGTGGTGGTTACAACAGCAGATTGGTTTTATTGTATGTAACGATGTGTCATGATTATTGGCCTTTGGGGACAATAAATCTTGGTGTCGTTTAGAACATGGGACTGTCGCAAGTCGATACTTCGGGAATGGTCTGACAGTGATGACGAATCGGTTGACATTAATATTAGTTGATTCAATAAAAAATGGTTGAAGGGGATAAAGTTAAGATACAGTGACCCCACAATTTATGAATCGGCAAAAATGACCACAGTTTATGGATCACTCCATTTGATCAACATGGTGATTCATAAATAGTGTACACAAATTAAGGTGATTCATCGGTGTGGGGTCACTGTACGATCGCTTGAAACAAGTAGAATAGAATTCAGATTCTCACATTATTCGTCACATGTATGCTGACGATGTTTGTTATTCTGACTAAAGCTGAGTAAATACGAAATCCTTTTGGAATTTCTTGCTGTAAAACAGTCTGGATTTTTCTCTCAGGGAAGATTCAAAAATTACGTCCATCGTTTTTCGGGATTTCTAGACCCCCCCTCCCCCCTCTGTCTGGCAATTTCCGTATACCCAATACACGTACTGTCACACTTTTCTAGACCCCCCCCCCCCCTCCCCCAAATGTTGGACGTAATTTTTGAACGTTCCCTCATAAGAAATTTGACAAGATTTTGCACGAATGAATACAGTCAAAGTTTCTCATTCGCAGAGAAAATTTTGAGAGAAAAACCCTGACTAGATAACTGATAATTAATCACTCATGGAGCTTGTCTTTCATGGAATTTACTTCAGTAACTTTTTGACTTCCCAGACAAACTCATGGAATAAATTCTCTAAAGTCATTTAAACGGAATTTCCTTTAGGTTCAATGCTCAACATTTCGGACAAAAATCAAGAGTTAATTCTTATTAAATTCCAGCAGAAATTGCCGAAAAAGTTGGAATTGCTGAAAAGATTTACAAAGAAATTGTCCAAGGAATTTCTGAAGGAATTAGTGAAAGAGTTTTCAAATAAACAGCCAAAAAAATTCCAACCATTTTCAAGAGCAATGGCCAAAACAGATTCTAAAAATTGCAGAAGCAATTTCCAAATGCATTCCTAGAAACATTGCCTACGAAATTTCTAAAGTAACTGACAAAGATATTTCTGAAAAAAAAACTGTAAAATACATGTTAGAGAAATTACTACAGAAATTTCCAATATCGCAAGGAATTTCTTTCTTCGTATTCTTCTTCTTATCCTTCTTTTTATTCTTCTTCATCATCTTCTTCTTCTTTTTTTCTTCTTCGGCGTAACGTCTCTGAGAACTTCCTCTACCAATGATAATTTTGCATGTGTATATCTAAGAATACTCTAAGAGGACTTCATAGTGTTTAAGAGGGTTTGCAGTGAGCTTCAACACCTTGACGTTTCAGGGCCGTTTCATGAGAATATTAGAGTTGTATTCGTATCCTCGGAGCCCCTTTAAACTAGCCTGAAACTCAGTGGAGTTCCATCTGAAATCACCCCCCCCCCATTCAAACGTACACGAACGTCTTGAAACACCTTTGAAAGTTCCCTAAAAACCTCGTGGAATCTCCTATATTTCTCCAAAAGTTTTCATGAAACCCCCAGAAACGACACTAAAAACTCCATGACTCCCCAAGAGACATCCTGAAATGTACTCAGAAGCCCAATTAAACACCCGTAAAACAACTTGAAACCTCTAAGAGCATCTGAACCCCCATAAAACGGTCCTGAAATTACGTGAAACGGCTCTGAGAACTGCTGAAAATCCTCTGAGACTTCCTGAAATGAATCTTAAACACCTTGAAATGCCCCTCAAACTCCCGTAAGCTCTCTGAAAAAATCTTGTTCTGGCAGCACTGCATGAGTGCCGGTTGCCGCAAGATATGCGTTTGGTCGATGAGGTATTGGTAAGTGTCGTTTGACAGGTGTCAGAGTGACAGTAGAGATGACATGAGAAGGAGAGAGAGTCAGATAGTTGTCAAAGGTATGAAGTAAATAAAAACAGGATAGGACGAAATTGAATCAGTTTGAAGATACCATTTTGCGATTGTGGATAATCGGTATATTAATAAAAGTAGAATTTGAGGATAGTTGTTTGGTGATTAAAAAGGAAGTGGGTCGGCGTCGGTGGTGTAGTGGTAAGCGTGGTTGGCTCTCACCCCAGTCGGTCGGGGTTCAATTCCCGTCGACGCCGATGGGATTTTCTGAGACATAAAATCCGTGATCACGCCTTCCCTCGGATAGGAAGTAAAGCCGTAGGTCCCGGCCCATGTGTTGATGGGTTCGATATGTAGGGTCCTCAGGTGTGGTGGCTGTCTCCCTGGGGCGTCGGAATTTAAGGCTTAGCTCCTAGACCCAGCCGACGTAAAACACAACTGGCGCCGAACGGTGCTAGTTGGCCAGAAAAAGAAGAAAAAGGAAGTGGAGATAGAGAAAGGTGCGCGAGTGATTTGTAGACGAGAGGTTTGGTTAAACGATCACAAGCAAACATAGTAAGTAGCAAAACTTATGAACAATTAGATCGCATAGTAAGAAAACTGTAATCCGTAGTATTCTTCGGACCACGGGGACAAATTTGGAGATTTGTTTGAAATTGAGGCCCGACGGGGCAAGACATACTGGACAGCTGACTAAGGAATCAGGTAAATGATGGTGTAAGAGATAAACGAAATGGACAGTAAACAGAGTATTGATAACAGATATCAGATACGCACGACGAGGACGAGACAGTCGACACAGTGGTCCAAACTGAATTTGGTGAGGACAAAATTCGTAGGTTTAATTTTTTTTACTTGTTATTAATATGGACAACAACAAATATGGAACATTTCAATAAGTGATTGTGTTGCCTGAAAAGGAAGGTAGAAGGAAAGCCGTGAGGAGGAAAGACAAACTAAAATTGTAAGTGTATTCATGCGAATCAAGAAAATGGTAAATTGTAATATTTTGACGAAATATTAAAATTTATTACTTACAGTTTGATCTGCCACAATAAAAGGCCGATTCACAAAAATTGTTTGCGCCGATTTGATCCGAACAGCTCTGAAACGCCTCAAAAACCACCCTAAAGCCCTTGAAACCTCTAGAATACCCCTGAAAGCCCTTGAAACTTCCAGAGATACCCTGCAGTATATCTGAAGAATTTTCCCTGAAACGACACTAAAAGTTCCCAAAACTTCTCCTAAACGTCCCTGAAACTCCCAAAAACGCCGTAAAGCCTCCTGCCTGAAGCATCCCCGGAAACCCTCTGACACCATCTAAAACATTTCTAAACCCCTCAATTGCTCCTGGAGGGTTCACTCGAAACCTTCAAAAACTCTCAGAAAGACTCTGAAAGCCTGTGAAAAGCTCATGGCAACTCCATGGATCATCTGAAATTCCCTTCACAGCTCTCAAATGCCCCTGAACACTCCTATAATACCTCTAGAAGTTCTTTGAAAAACCTTTGAAATCCCCTGAAAACACCGTTGAAACCCATCTAAAACCGTTCTGAAACTCCGCTAGAAACACCTTGAAACCCCCTGACGCACCTAAAATTCCTTTCAAACCTTCTAAACTCCTCAACTCACTGGAATGTCCAATGAAACCCTCCGAAAATCGCTATTTGAACCACAACACCAGGTTTCAGGTGGTATCAGAGAGTTTCAAGAGAATTTTGACATGGTTTCCGGAGGTTTAACGGTAACCTAAGAGAGGGTTTAGGGACGATGCAGAGGGATTTAAATGCATTTTAAGAAGTTTCAGTAGAGTTAATGAGTTTAATTACTTTCAAAGGAGTTTTAACGGTGTGTTAGAGATGTTTCAAGGCATTTTAAGGCGTTTCGGATAGTTATGCAGTTCAAGGCGATTTAAGACGTTTTGAGAAGGTTGTAGGAGTGTTTCAAGGGATTATCAAGGGAGTTTTATGAAGGGTTTCAAAGAATATCAAGTGGTTTCAGGGCGTATCATGAGGCATTTGGGAGTGGTTTACGAAGCTTTCAGGGTACTTTCAAGGAGGTTAGAGGGATGTTTCAGAAGCAGCATCCATTAATCACGTAACGCTAAAATCGAGATTTCTTTATCTTCCCTCCCCCTCCGTAACACTTTTTTTGTAGGAAAATTCTAAAATTTTTGTATGGGCCGTAACGCTCTGCCTTATCCCCCTGCCCCTGGAGCTTTATGGCGCCAGAGTGATTTCAAGGTGTTTCAAGACATTTTCGATTGACACCGTGTACAGCCTGAGGCTGTACAGACTGAACGAAAATCAACACTAGATAACGGGGTATAGGGTATGGTGGAGGGGGATGGAGGGTGGTTGATGATTTAGGAAGGTTTCAGGCAGCTTCAGTGAACATCCAAGGGTTTTAATGGGGATTTCAAGGTGTACCAAGGCGTGCCAAGACTTTACTTTAGATTTTGGAGGGCTTTCAAGGGAGTTTCAGACCAGGGTCCAAAGGAGTTTCAAGGCGCTTAAGGCGAAACTGGAAGCATTTCCTCACTTTTTGTATTTTGATTTTTTATTTATTAAAAAACGAAGCATTATTTTCAAAATCGGTTATCGTACACATGTAGAGTATGGATCAAGGGAGAAGCAAAAATTTGCTCCCGTCAAATTGTAGTTCGAAAAGTGAAAATTCAAATTGTAGCAAAACCAGTGATTATGAAGAAAAATTGTGGAACCCGTTCAATGATGTCTGGTAGTGGAACCAAGCGAAAGAAGTTGTGGATTCCCCGGTATCGTTTTTCTGAAGACCTGGCCTGGCGAAAATGGAGAAAAGCATCGATGGAGGTTATGCATAAAATCAGCAGCGTCGACCGCTTCGACCCGTAGCCGAATTGGATTACCAACATTGAGAAGGCAGTAATCAGACGATTCCATGGATACATTTCCCGGGTGAGCGAATTCCAGTTGAAAGCTTAACTATTTTGGGTTGGGGTTGTGCTGCTTTTGTTTTATATTTGTGGTTCGGTGCGCGGAAATAGTTTAGGTGGAGCTACTTCGAATGGGAGTGCATTCTGGCGTGTTGTTTTTCTTCGTATAGCTCTTTGCGTGCGGACGGTATGGACTTATTCATTGATGAACGGAGATCACTCGGTCCTGGAGTTTTGGCACTGGAGTGGGGCCGTTTCCAATCGGAATCTTCCAATTCTGATAGGGGCCGTTCTAGTGTCGGAACTCTCGGGCCGGGTGAATTCTGTTCATCAAGGAATGTTGATGTGTTGTTGATGCTGTTGGCCATAGGGGAGCGCCCTTGGATGAACCAAGCGTCAAATCTGCTTTTTCTCCCCATAGCTAGTATGAAAAGAAAAAGTGGATT
>NW_026917574.1:0-25000 GCF_035046485.1 Aedes albopictus
GAACTCTCCTAGAAATTCCTTTGAAAGTCCTCTGGAACCCACTGAGTCCCCTATAAGTTTCTCGGCGTGTTCCAAGAGACTTATGAAAATTCATTGGAATCCCTTAAACCCTTTTAGAACCCTCTAAAACCACCTAAAATCTCCCAAAAACCCATTGAGAAGCCTCTTCGCGGCACAATGATACATATTGCCCATTTTACTGGCATTTTACCAGGTTAGCTGGTATGTCTGAAACATACTGGAAAAACTTGTAATTAGAAGGCACGAAATGTTGCTAATTGGCAAATTGAGAGATGAAATTTGTGAAAAAAATCGCGTTCTGGTGGGATTCGAACCCACGACTACGTATTCGCTAGACCGGCGCTTTAACCAACTAAGCCACAGAACAGGTAATGGTTCTGCGGAATAGAAAGCCAAACTGACTCCGAAGCCGCACCGTGAACACTCCTATTTCACAAACTCATCTCTCTTTTCGGCTTAGATGCCAATCCACAACACACTCCTGTTTGTGCCCACTACCTACAAGTGCGAGCGAGTTATTTATATGAAGCCGAGACTTACTCTCGCACTCCGCATACCTAGCCACCAGGCAGTTTGTTTTGCTGGTGTCTAATTAGTATGCGCGAAACTCTGAGATGAACTCGGATAGAAATGCTGCAAAAGTATCGCAAAAATCTCTGTTGGAAAATTTTCCCGAGGAAGCACGAATATGAATCTCCAAAGGAATTTTAGGAGCATTTTGATAGGGTTTCCGAAAAAAAATCTGCCGAGAAACTCTGGAAGATCTTCTTTGTAGCTCGACGTTCGCATTGGAACTTGGCCTGCCTCTCTTCAACTTAGTGTTCTTTGGGAACTTTCACAGTTATCAATTGATGGTCTTTCTTTGCCGCCATTGCATGAATTTGTACATTGTGTGGCAAGCAGGTCTGCTAAATATCAGTCTCAGTGCCTTTTTTTTCAACCGAAAATGAATGACTACGGTGGTCGTTTTTAGTTCCTCGATGTTAAAACTGACAGAGTCCGAGAGCTCCATTCGTGAGCGACCCAACCAAATTTCATTCTCAATCATCCACACACTACTCATGCTGACAGGCCATTCGTCTCAAGCGGTGGCTTGTGAGAGAGAGCCCTATACGCTACCCCGGGTGAAAACACTCAACTGCAGAAAATTGAATGGAAATTTGGCTCTGTCAGCTCTCGCTTTCAGCACGCTGCGTGCGAGTGTAAGTACCTTTTTCATTTCGCTCCCATGTTGATGATTGGAGACATCAATGCAATGACAGACAATCCAAAACGGAGAAAATCAAAAAAAGCAAAGTATCGCAATCATAAAGACCTGTCGAAAAATTGCAGCCCTGGTGGCAAGTACAATGGTACACTATCTCCGGATTGGCGATCTGGAGACCCCACTGGACTCTGGCAGAAAGCCTGAGAATTGGTCTGGCAGAAACTTCGCTAAAATCTCCTGCAGTATTTCTAGGAGGAACTCTGGTACAAATCCAATGAACAACTCTCAAAAATCTCGAAAAGAACGACAAAAATCCCGAAATGAACTCTCGGAGCAAATCAAGAAAATCCCCGGATGGCGTCTTAAGAGAAATTTCTAAAAAAAAATCTAGAAAGATACAGGGGATGGCCAAAATGTTTGAGATAGGCAACTTTTTTTTCTCTCACAAAAAAGTTCAACGAGCTATAACTTTTCATAGAGGCATCAAAAAATCTCAAATTTTGACTGTTTGTCAACCTATATATGTGCATCATTGGTACAAATTTGGGCTCGATTGATTAATATTTCGCAAAGTTAGAACCGTTCGGGTAAAACACTATTTTTCAGATAACTCATTTTTGAGATGTCATATCTCGGAAACCAGTGAACCGAATTGAATGAAATTTTTAACGTACACTAACAATATGTAAATGCTTCTCAAACTATTAAAACATAAGAACTTTTAAAACGTTGAAAAAAGTTATCATGGATTGACACTTTTTGGATTTTTCTCGAAAAAGTGTATTTTTTTACATCAATGTCAATAAATTTTAGTGTTGATATCCAAAGATTTTCCACTTCTGTTCTCAAGTTATCTCTAATCAGATATATTAGAGCCTATTTAGATTGAAGGAAGAACACATTTAGTAATTTTTGTGTGGTATTGTAAATTTGACTTGTTTTCCTCTATATGCGTAAAAATTTCAATCCGGTATAACTTAATTCGCCGTGTGAAAATTTTACATTTTATAACGTCGTATTAAGTATCAATATATTGTTGATGAATGTTAAAAAATTCATTCAATTCGGTTCACTGGTTTCCGAGATATGACAGTTCAAAAATTAGTTTCTGAAAAATAGTGTTTTACCCGAACGGTTCTAACTTCGCGAAAAATTAATCAATCGAGCCCAAATTTGTACCAATGATGCACATATAATAGGTTGACAAACAGTCAAAATTTGAGATTTTTTGATGCCAAACATTTTGGCCATCCCCTGTACTCAGCTAAACCTCCAGGAATTCAAGGAAAAGTTCTAGGAAAGAAATCACAGGAAGAATTCAATAAGAAATTGCGCAAGAATTTTAAGAAGGAATAGCAGCAGAAATCCAGCAGACATCCTTAGAGGAATTACGGAAGAATTATAAATTGATTTTCAAGCATGTTCGTTACATAGTAATCAATGTAAGAGTTCTTAATATCACAAATATTCCCCAGAGTTGACTAGTATCCATCGAATTAGTCAAGATTATTATGGTCTCACCCGTTTCACTACGAATTTATTAATATTCCGTCCTAATTCATACATTTCCTAAGAATTTTCATCGGAATCCCGTCTTCACTACACCTTCAGTAGCAATATCTACGGCTTGCTACTCAAAACTTGTAGTAAACATTAGTTTTAATCATACCGAATGCTTTGTTTGTAGTATGCTCAAGAATTGTAAAAAAAACTCGTTTTTAATCATACGAACATGTTCCACAAGTAGTATTTATTTGCTACCAAAAATGAAGTAACCCTACTACTTTTCATTCTTATGACTCAATAAGTCAGCTGTATACAATGTCATCGGAGCTAAACTCATCAAGATGAGCTCAGAAAAGTTGGCCACCTGCCTGCACCGGCTAGTAGTCGCGATTTGTGGATGAGTGGAAGGAAGAGATTATTTGCCCCATCTACAAGAAAAGTGATCAGTTGGAGTGTCAGAACATCCAACCCAAGTAACACACTTGTCACCGAAGAGTCACGGCGGTGCAGATTTTTGTTGTGCAGAAGTCACTGTGACTTACTTCTAGCAAGTAAGTGTTTATTTGTTAGAAGTAAGTCACAGTGACTTCTGCGTAACAAAAACCTGCGCCGCCGTGACTCTTCGGTGACAAGTGTGTTACTTGGGAAGGGATCACAGTTCTGAATGTCGCTACTAATGCTACCCCAGATCACCATGCGTTGTCTTTCACCCAAAGTTAATGAGTCTGTGGGAAGTTATCAAACCGGCTTCATTGACGGCTGCTAGACAACGGACCTAATCTTCACTGTGCGGTAAATCCTCCAAAAATGCCGCGAATACCAGGTCCCAACGCACCACCTGTTCATCGACTTCAAGGCGGCGTACACAGTATCGACCGCAGAGAGCTATGGAAATCCATGGACGATCCCATTATTTCCGGAAAGCTCAAAGCGACGATGGACGGTATCAAAAACTGCGTGAGAGTTTCGGGCGATCTGTCTAGTCGTTCGAATCTCGTCGGGGACTGCGACATTGCGACAAGGTGATGGACTCTCATGTCTGCTGTTTAACATCGTCCTGAAAAGTATAACGTGAACGGCTCTGACTGCGCAGCCGGGGTACGATCTTTACGAAACCCGGCCAATTTGTCTGTTTTGCCATTCATGTTTGTTAACATGGATATTGCTGCTAGAACATCTGAACCGGTGGCAAAACTGTACACCCGCCTGAAACGTGAAGCAGAAAAGGCTGATTGATGGTAAATGCGTCAAAAAGGAAGTACGTACTGGTAGGTGGAACCACGAACGACAGGGCGATTCTGGGCAGCAGTGATACGATAGACGGGGACATTTTAGAGATGATGGAGGAATTTGTCTATCTCGGATCCTAATGGGCTCCACAAGAACCTGCGGATGAATATCGAATATGCAATATGCACCAAATATGCATCAGGTGCTTTCCCAAGAAAGAGACGAACCAGCCAAGGGCTGAAAGTCTCTCAAATAAAGATAAATCAATCAATCGATAAGCATCAGGTGCTTAGGATCATCTTTGGCGGTATGCAGAACAACGGTATGTGGCGGAGAAGAATGAACCACGAGATCGCTGCACTCTACGACAAACCTAGCATTCGGAAGATGGAAAAAGCTGGAAGGATACGTTGAGCAGAACATGTTATGAGAATCCCGGACAACAACCCTGCAAAGCTGGTGTTGCAAGAGATCCAGACCGTACAGGAAGACCTGAAGGTCAGCGTCCAAGGTGGACGGATCAGATGTAAAGAGATCTCGCGAGAGTTGGGCATGACCAAGATTGGAGATTGACTGCCACAAATAGTGTTACATAGCGTAATATTGTTGATTCAAAGTAATCTCGAATTTGATGTTATACTAAATGGAATGAAAGAAGTGAACCAAACATAAACTTTCGCTACCAGCTAGTAATCAATTAGCAATATTTTTAGCATCAAACGACAAAATCTTGTTAATGTATTTCAGCAGCATTGAAACGACTTTCGCCACAAGTTTCCCGATAAATTTCCATTCATTACCCACCTGTTTGTACCGTCTCACTGATTGCCTCCTCCAGCATAATCCAATCGTTCGCACAAACCAGACCGTGGAAAAGTTTCCCCTTCTAAAACCCCCACAAGCGCGGCATCAAATTTTCGAAAACAGAAATCTGAAACTTTCGCTTTTTTGTAGTTATCGACAACACATAACTTACCCGAAGTAGGATGGCATGTATACGACCGGGACCGGGTTGTCGTCTGTTCGGAGGTCCCCACATCGCATTCTGGTTAGTAGCGGGCTTGTTCCTTGTTTGCCAGCCAAGTTCTACTTCTTGTCGACGGCAACGACGACAACGTTTTATTTTTCCTTTTATTTATCGCCGAACGGGTTCGTATTTTATCTGGTTCCTATTTCCCTGGCCGTGTTGGAAATGGTGGCAGACGCGCCATCCAGAGCCAGATTGGAACCTTGATTGGAAGCTTTTGGATTGGATGGTGGCGCAAAAGGAGTGCGAATATAACAACGAAAGGTGCAAATTGGCACCGATAAAAATCCCGGGAAGGTGTATAAACGGGTCGACTTTATGGCATATTTCTTTTTTGGGATTTTGATGCGGGTACGAAATTGAATTTGGTGGAGGGTGGAAATGCAGTAGATAAGTCATCGTTTGATTTATTGAGGGAAGATTCAATTGAAAAATATGGGAAAAGTTTGTTTGAGCAATTTGAATTATTTTCCTTTCTAGAGTTGTTCATAAGAAGTAGACTTTCGTTAAAAATGATGAAAACGTCGTTCAGTACCCAAGCAACCAAAAGTTCGGATAAAATAGCATGTTTGGGCTTAATCAGCTATTCGAAGGTATATGAATAGCATTCTATTCAGCTCACTTTTTAAGTAATTAACCGAACTTCAGTTCACAAAAAGTACACTTATGTCGCTGAAAGGAACGCTATTCAGCTTAAAAATAAACTTCGAAAAAATGAAAAAAAAAATGTTTAGTCCTCAAAAGTAATTTATTATTAAGAACCATTAGTTCATGTGGAATCCAAATTGACTAATACCTTGAAATAATGTTTGATGTTTTTACTTACTGAGATTTGAACTCGGGATCTCCTCGTTGAAAGTCGGTGCCTAACCACTACTCCATGTATGTGTTGTTGTGCACTGTGGGATTTTACTCAATGTGCTGATATCATATAGTAGAGCTCAATCAGGTTCGCGTGTGAACTTTCCCTGAACTTGGAATAGTTTTTGAAGTCGAAAGTTCGAAAGAAGTTCACGTGGAACTTCTTGTGAACTTACGCAGTTTGACATTTTCAGTTTGTTGTGGTTCGCAGTGCAGAGCAATAAATTAAGGCCAGTGTATCGACTTCAAGAAAAAAATATAAGTTTTCAGCTTGGTTTTCAGTGAATACGATTGCGTCGATTACCGGTGCGCTGCAGTGACAAGTGAGACGGGTGTGAAAACATCCAGCAAAGCTGGAAAATTTTTGTGCGCAGCCGAAAAACCCCCGGCGGCATCCTGGGGGGAACAGTTTTCCGCTGCGGGAGCAGCCTTTGATCCATACAATACGGATCCTTTGCGTTGATTACAAGTAAGTACGTTCAAATATTATAGTGGAACAAAGTGTACTTGTGGAATTAACACAAGCTGTGGCTGCTGAGCTCGATTTCCGAGTGATTTAATTGAATGAGAACTTCTCCCCGGCCCCGCTGTCGCCGAAGTTCAAGTGAAGTTCACTTTTGGTACGGTTAATATTTATCCGAACTTTCAGCAGTAAGTTCAAAACAAGTTCAAAACAAGTTCGGAACGGATGATTTCAAGTTGTTGGAATATGTTCAAATGAACTATATTTGAATTTTAAAGGCACGCAAAAGTTCAACATGAGTTCGGTTAATATTTGATTGAACTCTGTTTTAAAGTTCAACATAAGTTCTTTTTGAACCTTTTTTCGACTTTAATGTCGTTTTGAAGAGAAGTCAAAAGCTTGTACATGTACTTCCAAGTTCATAAACAATACAAGAGTAACTTTTTGGAGAATTAAGTTCAACGAAACCTGGAATTGAACCGAACTTGAACTTCTGAGTTCGTTATTCAAGTGGAATCCGAACTTTTGGTTGCTTGGGTATACCTATCATGATGCCACAGTTTCTCCAGAATAAATAAACAAATCTCTACTACAATTCATCTGTGTACAGTTCATCCCTTCCATCCCTATAGACCAGTGCAGATCAGAGTACAAGAATTTTTGATCATATTCATGCAATGCATGCAAATTACATTCATCGGGGTACTGTCCTACGTTGTGGGCCTGTCCAGTTGCTTCGCATAGTGCTTAGGATACAATCTCGGAAAATTTTAACTGAGCTCCGAGATATTAATATTGTGCATAGTTCTCGCAGCTCACTGCCTAAGAAGTCTGCATGCGCCTCGAATGAATCACATTTCAAGTGAAGAGGGATTTGAACTTTTATCCAACTTTCGAAACATTGGTTTCATTACAGTTTGCAGCTCCTCTGTACGACGGCGTCTTCATATGCACTTGATAAACAACCACAGAGGCACCGAAGCATGAAAAATTCACACGTGTTCACAATCCCATGGTAACATATTAGTTGCGGGTTACCAACCGACAGAAGTGCCCATTCCCCGGGTATTGAGGCTAACCAAGCAAACGGAATCTCTTCCCATCATCGCCCATCTTGTAGATAGGAACGGAGAAGGTAGTCAGCAGCAACATCACTGGTCGGTCGTTTATCAAAGCATACACAAACGAGTTGATGGGAACTGCATTGCTGCAGAGTCGCCCCAGTTACCGGTAGATACCGACCGACCGACAGACAACTCCAACAACGCAGTGTTCTGATGGGGATGATAAACGGTTGCTGTCTAATGCTTGGCTTCCTGTTTGCATGGATTCCCCTTGCTTCAGGATCTGCTTGCCGCCGGCCGGACAGGTATGCAAGCGAGAGCAAGTGTAAGCATTGCTTGCTCGGTACGATATGATTGCTTATAATGTTGGTATGTCCCACGGACAAGCTGATGCACTACTGTTGGGTCATGCTGCTGTTCACACCTTGCTGTCGATCCCGAAACGGAAAGCAAAAGACCGAAGGATTTCCCAGCCTTAGGCGGTTGGCGATGGGACACTGTGAGTGGAGCATTTGAATGAGTGACCAAAATAGTTAAGAGTTCAGTATTTCAAGCTGAAGCAGAAATTCAGAAGCCATCAATGACCATCTCTGTTGTACATATGTACGACGAACGAAAACGATTCATGGTTATATTTGCGGTTTAGGGAAAGATGATATAGATCGATGAGATTTGAATTACCTTATGACAACTAAGATGCCGTGTCACTAAATGGCTCGCTAGCTTAGTTGGTAAAGCACATGTCTAGCGAATAATGGTCGTAAGTTCAAATCTCACCTGAGCTGTGGATTTTTTCCCAATTTAACCAATAATTTACCCATCTGTTCATATGTACATTGAGTTACGAATTGGTATTACTGAAATTTACACTTTGAGTGAGACACAGTTTGTTGACTGGTTGTCAGCAAAGCCGGCTTGATTCAAAATGGTGTTCGGTCTGAAGTTTTAATTTTCTAAATGGTCGCCTTTCTTGTCAATGGGGCAGATAACCTCATCCTTCCACTCCTCCGATAGCTATTAGCCGGTGCATCAGGCAGATGCACCTTTCCGGGCCCAGCTTTATGAGTTCAGCTCCAATACCACCCTCTACAGCTGACTTATTGTTCTTAAGCTGTTGGATAGCATCTTTCGCTTCCCTCAGCGTGGAAATTGGCTCGCTGTTGCTCCCTGCTGTACATACTTAGTCATTTCTCCCGATGTCTTTGTCCTACAAATATGCGCTCCTCGAACCTTTCACTCATTGCTGAACCAATCGTTCGTTGCTCTCAGCTGCGTCGTTGATTATCGTATTCCAGCAGTCCTTGAGAGGGGCTTCATTGAATTCTCCCTTGTCCGGAAACATTACTGCCCCGAAATTCTGCGCGTAAGCGATGGCGTCATACGGATACTTCAGTTGCTCCAGAATATACCGATGCGGCTGTCGCTACCGTTCGTTGGTAGTCACGCAGAGTTTTTAGTGCATTTTTACCATTACTTGGCCATTGGGGTTTACTAAAGGTGTTCCTTCGGGAATTCCTGCAAATACTCGGGAATTCCTCCAGGAATTCCTTCGGGAGTTCCTCTAGAAATTTCTTTGGGAGGTCGTCCAGGAGTTTCTTCGGGATTTCTTTTAGTTTCTTAGGGAATTCCTACAGAAATTGCGTCGAGAGTTCCTTTAGGAGTTTGTCTCAGAGATTCCTTGAAGTGCGTCATCGGGTTTTCAAAAAGGTGTATTTTTTTTAGTATCATCAGGTGTTTCTTCGGAAATTCCTCCAGATATTCCATCCGGAATTCCGTCGAAAATTCTTTCAGGTGCTCCTTCAGAAATTCCTTTGGCAGTTCCTCCAGAAGTTTCTTCGGAAATTCTTTATGGAGTTCCATCGGAAATTCCACTAGAAGTTTCTGCGGAAGTTCCTACAGGAATTCCTCCAGAAATTTCCTTCCTTTAGGAATTCCTTAAAGTGCTCTTAAAGTGGGGTTTTGTAAAGATTTTTTTCGGGAATTCCGTCAGAAATTCTTCTAGGTGCTCCTTCAGGAATTCCTTAAAGTGCTCCATCGGGAGTTTTTTTTTTCAAGAATTTCTTGAGGTATTTCTGCGGGAATTCCGTCGGAAATTCTTCTAGGTGCTCCTTCAGGAATTTCTTTGGGAGTTCCATCAGTAGTTATTTCATGAGTTCAGTCGGGAATTTCTCCAGGAGTTCCCTCGGGAGTTCTTCCGAGAGTTTCTTCGACAATCCCTTGAAGAGTTCTATTGAAGTTTACAAAAGGAGTTCTAGAATTCCAGCAGGTGTTCTCTCGGGTATTCCATCGGTAATTCCTCCAGGTGCTCGAGAATTCCTCTAGTACGCTCCTCCTGAATTCCACTAGGAATTCCTGTCGGAATTACTCTTACATCGGGAGTTCCTCTAGGAGTTCCTATGTCATTCCTTTGGGAAATTCTTTGGGAGTTACTCCGGAATTCCTTGAAGCGCATCATCGGGTTTTCCCTAAGATTTTTTTAGATGTCCTATAGAAGTTCCTTCGAAAATTTCTGCAGGAGTTCCACCGAGAATCACTCCAGATATTACTTCGGGAATTCCTTCTGGTATTCCTTTGAGAATTTCTCAAGCAATTCCTTCCAGATTTGTTCCAGGATTACCATAAGGCATTTCTTCAGGTCTTTCGTTACGTATTCCATCGGGAATTCTTCCAGGAATTCAAGCGGAATTTCTTCTAGGTACTCCCTCAGGCATTTCTATTCCATCTAGTTCCATCGGAATATCTTGCTGAAAATCCTATGGGAGTTTCTCTAGGAGTTTCTTTGGAAAATCCTTTAGTAATTCATCCGGGAGTTTCTTCAGGAACTCTTCTAGGAGTTCCTTCGAAAATTAATTGAAGAGTTCCATTCCATTCACTAAAGGAGTTCCTTTAAGAATTCATCAGGTGTTCCTTCGGGAATTCTCCCTGCAATTCCTTCGGAATTTACTCCGGATGCTTCAATGGAAATTCTTTTCAGAGTTCCATCAAGAATTCCTTCAATAGCTCTTTCAGAAATTTCTCCGAAAGTTCCCCCGGAAGATCCCTTGGAAATTGCTATAGGAATTATTTTGGGAATTTCTCAAGGACATCCTTCAAAAATTCCTCCAGGTATTCCTAGGGAAATTTCTCTTGGAATTCTTTCGAGGATTCCTCCAGGACTTCCTGCGATAATTTTGCCAGAAATTCCGTTAGAATTCCCCCAAGATTTTCCATCGGGTATTTCTCGAGGTCCCCTTCGAAAAGTTTTTTTTATCTGTATTAACGAGATTTTGACCCTATGCTAGTTCATCTCGGGACCTACTTTTTTACTTCCCTTCCGAAAGAAGAACTCACTTTTTTGAGAGTTTGTCGGTGGTGGGATTCGATCCCAAGTCCTCAGCATGATTGTCACGTACTTTAACCATCACACCAAGTCCACTTCTTTGGAAAGTCCTTTATGAACTCCATTGAGATTTCCTCCAGATTCTCATGGAATTATTTTAGGAGTTCCCTTGGGAATCCTCCAAGAAATTCTTCGGGAATATCTCTAGGAGTTTCTCCGGGAATTTCTTCAGTAATTCCTTTGGAAATTTCTCCGAATGTTCCTTCTTCTGGAATCCCGCCAGAAGTTCCTTCGGAAATTCCTCAAGAAGTTCGTTCGGCGGAAGTTGCTTTGGGAAATCCTCCAGGAATTGTCGATATAATTCTGAGAGAAATTTTTGAAGGAACGCCTTATAGAATTCCTAATGGAACTCCTAAAAAACTCGCGATTGAAAGCCGTTGAAAGGAATTCAGAAAAAACTTGTGGAATGATTCGCAATAAAACTCCTAAAGAAATTTCCAAAGGAATTCACGAAGAAATAAAGTTGCTCAATTAAGTTACTGGAAGAATTGCAATTGAAATACTAGGAGCAATTCCCGTTGGAAATACTGAAGATATTTCTAATGAAACTCCTGGATGAATTTCCAATAAAAGACACGGCGGAGCTGCCAATGGGACTCCAGGAAAATTCTAAATGCAGTTCATTTAGAGATTCTAAATAGACTCCTGGAGTTCCCAGTGGAACTTGTAGAGAAAATCTCAATGGAACTCTTCGAGGAATTGCCAATTCATATCTTGGAGGAATTCTTATTGGAAATCCTTTGGAAATTCGCAAAGAAACTCGTAGAGGTATTCAAATTACAATTTCTGGGGAAATCCATAAATAAATTCCTGCAAGAATTGCTTATGGAACACCTGCAGTACTTCCGAATTAATCTCCTGAATTGAATTCAAATTCTTCCCTGGGTGAATTGAGATAGGATGTCCTTGAAGAACTACCGATAATACACTTGGAGAAATTATTGAGGAAACTCCTGTGAGAATCAATAGTGAAATTCTTAGAAAAAGTCGTCAATAGAAATTCTAGTAGAATTTCTGAAGAGATTCCCAACGGAACCTCTGGAGGAATTACCTATGCAGCTTCTGGAGAGATTATCGAAAGAAATTCTAGAAGAATTCTCAGAAAAACTTTTGAAGGAATTCACGAAGGAACTCCTGTGGAAATTCTCGATTGAACTCCTGAAGAAATTTTCGCTGGAACTCCTGGTGAAATTCCCAAAGAATGTTCTAGAGTAATTGGTGAAAGAAATCCTCAAGAAATTCTTAAGAAATTTCCGAAAGAACTCATGCAGAAATTCTCGAAGAAACTAACTAATGAAGAAATCCCCTGTGGAACTCCAGAAAAAAATGTCGAAAAAGTTTTGAAAAAAAAACATGAAGGAAATCTTAGAGAAATTGTCGATATTGACCGTGTAGTTGCCGGCTTAGAATAGTACTACGGACCCCCTGTTCCGGGGGTAAAAGTCCACCAAACAGGGAACCCCAATCCAAGGTGTCAGGCGACCCGTGCTGAGGGATGAATGGTTGAGGGGGTTTAAAACATGCTCGATCTTTAACGGAACCCGTAACGTGGGTAGATCTCCCTTTTGGGTTGCGTTACGGAGTAAGATCTACCAAACTGAACCCTGGTGACATCCAGCTTGTTAAGCTAGGGTAATGCGTTTTGGTAATAAGGATTCATGGTACAAAGCCCTTGTTACTAGTGACAGTTTCTAAAATTGCATTTATTTTGCCTTACGAATAGTTAAAGACTCGGTTTGTCCTCGCCGAGACTACACTTGATGTAAGGAAAACAAACATGCTTTGCGTATCTAAGTGCGTAATAACCTACTAAGGACTGATAAGTACTGATGATACAAGGACTCACGTGAATTTTTATTACCGAACGCATTCTCTAATTTGACAGCGTTTTGCAACTAGCCTAAAGCCCCAGGTTTTTCAATGTTGTCCTGGGACTAAACTAGAAGCAAGACACGGATGAAGCCAGAGTTCCGATGCATGGACAAATATCAGTTCTACCGTTTTGTTTTTCTCAGAAATAGAATCGATTATGTGAGATTAAGGGCGCACTTTCGCTGGGATTTATTTCCTTGTGAAAACGGTACTTTCTCATCACATTCGATTTCTCGAACCTCTGAGGTAACAAAACAAGATCTGTACAGAAATCGATGCTCCATTGCCTCTCAATGACAATGGAGTAGTACGACATGCACTAAATACTAAGGATACGGGTATTGCCACAAAAGATCTAAATACTGGTCGCAGTGGCTCATCCGAACAGAAAAAAAAATTGTCGATATATTTGCTGCAGGAATTCTTTTATGAAAATCCTTAAATCACTCCCGAGGATTGTTTTTAGGAACTTCTGAATTAATTGATAATGAAATCTTTGGAGAAATTTTCGATGAAACTTTTGAAAGAATTCCCAGATGAAACTCGTTGAAACTACTGGAGAAATTTCCGATGGAATCCCTTGAGAAATTACCGATTAAACTCCTGAAAAAATTCACGGTGGAACTCCTGGAGCAATTCTCGAAAAAACTCCAGGGGATTTTCTATGAAAATTTTGAACTAATTATTGAAGGATCTCCAGGAGAAATTATTAAGATAACTTCTGTGGGATTTGTTTAAATAACTGTTGGAGATATTCTCGAAGATATTTCTTGAAAAGAATTATTGAAGCAATTCCTGGTGGAATTTCAAATGAAATCCTTGAGTTGGCAAGAAAGAATGAAACTCGGTTCGAATAAGATCATTTGGACACAATAGGAGCATACGAGATGAAAGCGCGAAAATCAAATAAGTGTCACAGATCGATAGAACCGAAAGCAAAGCCGAACAACATTTAACAGATCACAACCACGATCTTTTTGCCTGTCTAGGGCTAGTAGTCATCATCAAACTACTAGTACCTAGCCGTTCAACACGAGGACGTTAGGCAAAGGGGTCGTCGTTGTGATTGTGTTGTTCAATTATGGCCCTCTGTTAATTTTCAACTTCTATTCAATTTCTCTCGTCGCACACTTGCGATTCTATCCACCGTTTCTTTCATTACTTTCGTTACTCCCTCCTTCTTTGAGTAGTATTAAGTTCACCGAGAAAAGCCAATAAAATTCAATTATGATAAATTCCGGTAATGCTTCATGCAGTCCAGCTGCAGAAATCTGATTCCGTTTCCGATTGAGATTCCATATTCGCGATAAAATGCCATCACCAATGTAAACTATAGATGTTAGAGTAAACATACAGATCCGCGAAGATGAATCCATTGTATCCAAACGACCTGTCAAAATCTGTATCCAAACGAGTGAAGCGCCCTGTAGCGTCCAGGGGCTGCATTAAACACTACACGGAATGTGATATCTTTCATTTCATTACAGTCAGACATCTTTTTAATAAACTATATTGAAGTATCACAAACCATCACTTATCTTATATTACAACGATTCACTTTTTCTTATATCACCTTAACATTTTCTGTATTTCTTCATCGAACTACTAAGTTTAACAATCTAGAGACACTTCTAGCTTCTTCTTGACCCGACTACTAAGTCCTACCTTCAGCCTTAGGACAGTATCTAGAGGTGTCCCACATGGGAGCTCAAGACTTATCCGATGTGCTGCCTGCGTTAACGTTGTCACCGAACTCCCCGACTACTGGCCCACAACAACTGACCTCGACTGAAGCCAAAGCCTCCGTATTTATAGCCTAAATTTCCTAGCAATACCCGAACCAGCTTGGGCGTGTCTAAAATTCCTACGATCATTCTCGTCTTGCCGAAGATGTCATGATAAATCCTAACAATGCCCGAACCAACTTGGGCGTATCCAAAACCCTACCAAATGAAAATACTAATAAGTCCAAAACCTAGACCTCTACCTATCCTACTTGTCCTCATCGTGATTCAAATCCTTCTCTTCTTGAAAACATCACGACTCTTCTATCTTGGGCGTATCCCAAGCCCTACCAAGAATCTTAATGCCAACGAAAAACTTAAATCTCCTAACCACGCCTGACTTGGGCGTATTCGCACAAAACCTACTGAGAATCTTTACACCAAGGCCTACATCTTCTAGCCCCGCCTCACTTGAGCGTATACAAGGCTTGGGTGTGTGAAAGAATTGAACCCCACCATCGACGTCATTATCATTCTCCCCATCATCATCATCGTCACCATCATCATCCTCATCGTCTTTGGAATTTGGCACCAAATTCTCCAAAACAAAGCACCTGCTTTGTTATTGAAGTGTACCTTACTTGGGCACAGTGAACCCAAGCCGAGCCCCGTCCGCGGATGTTGGTTGAAATTATACCCCCACATTCTTTTCTTTCAGTTTACTCGAAGTCAAAACAAATCGAGTGCAAAACAAGTCCGGCGCCGTATGCCGCCAATCGAAACAAAAATAAACAATCTTTGTTCCAGCGCGATCAATAGGATGTCGCGGTTCCATATCATTCTTTCGGGTTTATTACCCATCGTTGTCCCAAGCGTAGGGGAACAGAGCCCAAAATGCCAAGATGGGGTAAAATGGCCCAACGCATAAAATCATTCCTGAATGGGACTTGATCATTGCTATAGGTGAATGGTGTCAAGATATGATTGCATTAAACATTCCTCTAGAAGCTAGGCCGCCAAACCCACGGAAAATCTTTTGATTTCCCAATGAAAATTGGCAACTTCCGGTTTTTCGTGCTTCCAATTAAGGTTTTCGGGTGATTTTATTACCAGCCAAGTGTTTCCAAGTAGATTGAGGCACCCATGGAGGCGCATGGTAGTTGAAGTCTACGCTATCCATGTTAGGGGTCATTCAAATATGACGACCATCGTTTAGCGGGGAAGGGGGTGACACTCCTTGTATTTAGTATACGAAAAAACGTGACAGAGGGGTAAAAGTAAGTCGAAAATGCCAGAAAACTGATGGACGTAATTTTTGAATGTTTTCATGAAGTGGCATCTTACCCCATGGCAGATGTGCTTTTTGCACCACTTCCGTTTTACAAACCAGTTTTTGAAATCGCAAAAAATCGATGAAAATGCAATAATTTAGTGAATATTTTTGTTGAAGCATCGAGCAAATATTGTCTAGTTGCTGTTACCACTTTGAAAGCCTAACAAATTAGGCTATATATCATTGAAAACGATGAAAGTTTGAAAAATGGCATATTGCCCCACTTTCCCCTAATTGAAATTGCATCACACCGACCGGACCTAGCGCGTTGCAACACGATCGCACCCGGCCACCACCGGACGAT
This sequence comes from Aedes albopictus, assembly GCF_035046485.1. NCBI lineage: Eukaryota > Metazoa > Arthropoda > Insecta > Diptera > Culicidae > Aedes > Aedes albopictus. Next base: position 15,992 of record NW_026917574.1, read on the forward strand.
GATGGGTTATAAAAACTAGGTCAATAACGAATGGTGCGATTTTCGTTGCTTCCAATATGACGCGAATACGATGAAAATTGAATCTAAAATCCCCCCGGGCAGCTGTTGGGAATGATGGGTGAAATGCATTTTTGTTTCAGTTGAATAGGGTTTTTTGTCCTATTCCCGGCACAACATGTAAACAAAATTATTTATAACCTAAATTCACAACGAAACGAATGTTTTCAACCACTTCTTCCGTCTGAATCAGATACCTTATTGATTGAACTTGTTGTTAACAGTGATTGTTGAGAAGATTTTCTGCCGGAAAGTTGATTTTGAGCGAGTTTACTGTACCTAGTCCAGCACCAATTCTCGGCACCAGTACCGAACTTCCAGCAAAATCGAATGGGAAATCACTTCGGCACCCATCTTTGTGCTGCCGAAGTGCACCCATCTGCGAGTAATATTTGTTTTGAGCACTTGTGCGGCTTCAGAGTGGAAGTGTAGCTCATTGACTGTGGATTGCGTTGCGAAAAGGTTGCGGGAGACGATTACCTCCGGAAGGGCGTTTGGAAAATGTGCGGCAAGTGATATTTTGATTTGTTTTGCTGTGAGGTGCCGGAAATTGACGCGGGTGCCCAAGTAGTTCGAAACCCTATTTGAACTTTGAATATCGGAGTGTGTGGGAATATTTAGGTCTATGCACGAGCATGTCGTCACGATGTCAACAACATGAATGGAACGCATGACGTCATCACACTCTTGAAAATTACTACTTGCACGCTTGAAACATTTCACTCATCGGTATCCGCGGATCTACGTTTACTCTACTATCTATAATGTAAACAAACGCACGACGCAACGCAGCGTTATGGGCAGTATTTACGTTAAGGGCGAACAACGGGACGGTCGAGGAAACATCCGCCATTGCTCTGTTGCTACTAGGATGGTAATCTCAGATTCTACTTCATATTTTGCAACAAAAACCTATCATTGTGTATGTTTACTTGCAGTGCATATGCTGATTGGTTTTCAGGTTTTCAGCATCTTCAGTGCGATAGAACTCGAGATTACCATCTTCAAAATCGCGAGGCAAATTGTTAGAAAGAGAGGCAAGATAGGAAAAATAAGACGGTGTCCCGTTCCACCTTAACGCATCCGTCAACGTCTTCTTTAGTACAATGACGGATCCGTTAACGCTGAAGTCCAAGTCGAAGTCGACGCAGCATTGTGGCTCCCGCTGCAGCTCATAAAAACCCCGATGTGTTGCTGGTCAGTATCCGGGAGGCAGTACAGCCGGTTAATGATTTGGTAGCTAAAGCGATCACAGCGTTGGCCAGGATCATGTCCAATAGATCAGCGATCAGCAGTGGCACGAGGAGCTTCCTTACCAGCGTGTCGACGTCGGTACTTCGGTACGGCGTGGCGCACTTGTCTGGGCTAGACAGCTATCAAAGAGGAACCTGTCGCGTCTGAATGGCTATAAGAGTAGCCAGTGTATACTGGACCACATCCACGGGAGCGGTCTGCGTCATTAGTGGGTGCTTACTTGATACTTGATGGGCTACAACTCGTAGCGGTGAGTCTACGCCGAATGAAGTATCCGCCTCCACTGGCCTCGGTCCTGGGCCAATCGCTTCCAGTCGCCCCGAACGTTTAGAGTCCTTAGGTCCTCCTCAACTGCAAAAAGCCAACGTGTGCGCGGCCTCCCACGAAGCCGACGACCCCTTCCTGGTTCTCTGCTGAATATAATTTTAGCTTGTCGTTCCTCCGGCATACGAGCTACGTGTCCAGCCCACCGCAGCCTGCCGTGTTGTATTCGCTTCACTATATCCATCTCTTTATATACCTGGTACAATTCGTAGTTCATGCGACGCCGCCAGATGCCGTCCTCCAGTTTACCGCCGAGTATTGTTCGCAGCACTTTACGTTCGAAGACTCCAAAGGCTCTCCGATCAACTTCTTTTAACGTCCACGTTGCATGACCATATAAAGCGACCGGGAGAATCAGAGACTTGTACAACGCGAGTTTTGTCTTCGTTTGCACCAGCCTGCGGGACTTCAGCTGGTTTCGCAGACCGAAAAAGGCCCGATTTGCAGCCGCAATCCGTTTTTTCACCTCGCGGGTAACATCATTATCGCACGTCACTAAAAACAAATTCATCCACAATTTCAAACTTTTCCCCACCTAGCACCACTTCGTCACCACCACGGCCGGACCGACGTTGAACACCAGCAATCATGTACTTAGTCTTTGTGGTGTTGATCGTAAGTCCAATCCTCGCAGTCTCTCTCTTAAAAGGTACGAATGCCTCTACCACGGCCCGACGGGCGATTCCGATGATGTCGATATCGTCCGCGAAGCCCAGAAGCATATGCGACTTCGTGACAATGGTTCCGCTCCTGTGCACACCAGCTCTCCTTATCGTTCCTTCCAGTGCTATGCTGAACAGTTGAAGCGCCCTGTACCGTCCAGGGGCTCAACTAAACACTACACGGAATGTGATATCTTTTAATTCATAACAGTCCGACGATATCTTTTTAATAATCTATATTGAAATATCACAAACCATCACTTAACTTATATTACAATGATTCAATTTTTTTTCTTATATCACCTTTCTGTATTTCTTCACCGAAGTTAAAAAAAACTGAACCGAACTGGACTTTTACTCTTACGTTGAAAAACTGAACTTTTACAACTACTGTCTTTTCTGATCCAAGATTGAACACTCTAGCGTTGAAACTGACCCACTGTCTCACTGACTGTCTTTGAACTCAACAACTCCGTTCTTCAACAACTCTAACGTCGAACTCTCCTCGATTACTCTGTTCTTCAACCACTGCCCCCGACTGAAGCCAAAACCTCCGTATTTATAGCCTAAATTTCCTAGCAATACCCGAAGAAGTCACGAAAATTCCTAACGTTGCCCAACCCATCTTGGGCGTGTCCAAAAACCTAAAAAAATGTAAATACTAAAACGTCCCAAAACCTTCTACCTTTCCTACTTGTCCACATCGTGTTTTACATCTTTCTCTTCTTGAAAAATCTCTTTTCTCTTGGGCGTATCCCAAGCCTAGCCGTGTCTTGGGCGTATCCCAAGCCCTACCAAAAATCCTAGTTCTGATAAAAAAAACCTAATTTCCTAACCACGCCTGACTTGGGCGTGTTCGCAAAAACCCCTTCTAAGAATCTTTACCCGAAGGCCTACATCGTCTAGCCCCGCCTCACTTGGGCATCTTCAATGCTTGGGCGTGTCATATCGTCATCTTCACCATCATCCTCATCGTCATCATCGTCATCATCATCATTATCATCATCATTATCATCATCATCATCATCATCATTCTTAGCGCCATCATCTTTCGGACTTGGCACCCAATTCTTCAAAACAAAGCAACCGCCTTGTTATTCAAATGTACCCTTGCTTGTGCACAATGACCCCTAGCCGGGCTCGGCCGCGGATGTTCGTTGAAATTATACCCCACATTCTTTTACTCGAAGTCAAAACAAAATCGAGTACAAAACAATTCCGGCGCCCCTATGCCGCCAGTACGATTTCGATTTTCAACATTCCTTTTATGGTTCACCTGGGTTCAAAAATCGAACCAAGTGAAAACAATCACGGCTACCTGAAACCATTCTCGGCAGATACAGTGCCTCGATTTCAAAACCAAAACAATCTAGGCTACCTGAAACCGCGCCTTGATTTCAAAACAAAAACAATATGGGCTACCTGAAACCGCGCCTTGATTTCGAAACAAAAACAATTTTGGCTACCTAAAGCCATATGCGGCCAATACGGCGCCTTGATTTTCGCAACATTCTAGCGCGATCGATAGGGTATCCGTTCCATGGCATTCCTATCGACGGCCCACCGAGCGTAATCAGAGCTGCACCAAACCAACCGGACCCAACATATACGATCATGGAAAACAAAACAAACGCATCGCTGCGCGGTCGCTGCCCCGCGAAACCAGGACACCGTACGGATGTTGTTTTAGTCAACGTCCAGTACGACATTTTAGATCAAAAACAAAACCTTTACAGGTTTACAATTGAGCCTTGGAATCGGTCGCCGACAATCAAACCCAGCGACCATTGACCCACCAAGCATATTGTGGATTTACCGGCTCGACTCCCGTGTTTGAACACGATCGCACCCGGCCATCACCGGGTGCGATGATGGGTCATAAAAACAAAGTCAGTAACGAATGGTATGTTTCCCGTTGCTTCCAATTTACAGCGCGTGAAGTGGGTAGAACCTACCTAGAGCGTAGCTGTTGGTGAAAAATTGAAATAAAAACACACCCAGGCAGCTACTCTAACGGGAGTGTGTGGGGGGGGAAATGCATCTTTTTCTTTCACAGTTGAATTGACTTAGAATATCGGAAGGCGTGGGAATATTTAGGCGTTGCATGCCCTCCCACTTAGCGGAGTTTGAACGTGTATAAAATCACGTTCAAATGTAAGGATGTGGGTAAAATGTATCCCCCAAAACTTCATTTAGATGATGACGTTAACGATGATCGTTAATTTTCTAAACTGAAACTGCTAAACTAATCTTTATCTTCCCAGTAAGTGTCTTACAATATTTTCCACTACAGTTGATTGATCTGAATATCCCAAAGAAACTTTAAATTTTGTATTAACCTTCTTACATTCTTCCTCAAGAGATTGACTTCATTGGTACTTGCTGCTGCTCCTCTTGATTCGTCGTAGGGGTTGTTCGTCTACCATTGATTTCTACCTCTTCTTGTTAAATGTCCAGATCAATTGGTTAGTTTCAGGTCTCAGATGAATGGTATCGTTGCTTCTCTGTTGTACTGGTTTGTCTTGAAGATGATGTAGTTGATTCAGTTGATGTCGTCTCCTGTGGGAACGTGACCATGAAGCTTTGGTATCCGGATATTACCTCGGTTGAATCGTATTTCCCTGCTTGGAATTCCCGCGCTGTCGTTTGCAGACAGAAGAATTAGTTTTACTGTTGCTTTCTGTTGTTTCTCGAAATAGTGTCATAAGTTGCCTTCCGAACTGGATTGTTTATCATTGTCATTTACGGTGTTATGGTTGATTACTTATCGCCCGCCTTCTGAATTTTGTTGGTATTGGATCAATCTCAATAGTGATGCGAATATTGTTGTCTTTGACCTGGTGCAAATTGTGGAACTGTTGCACATTCTTTAAAGAGTTTGTAATTAGTTGGCTTAAATTCCAAACCTTTTGATGATGTCGAAATGTTGCATTCCGGGTTATGGTTACTGTTAATTGATGTTGTAAGAAGCACGGAGTAAGTGCTTCCTCAATGGTGAATGTAATGCGGTTGGTGAACATTACATTATGTCGGTTAATTTGGGAAACTTTGAGGACGTCCTTCTCTCATCATATGTCTGTATGAATTGTTGTTGTTGTTGTTGTTTTTGTTGTTGTTGTTTTGTTGTTGTTGTAGTTTTTCCCGATGCTCTGCATTGTGTTGGTTCGTATTAGCAGATTCGCAGATGTACAATAATATTTGTCTCGATGTGCCACCCGAGTTGACCTTGAATCGTCTCCGGTGAAAAATTATGTTCGCTGAATCCTCTCCTCCGCCATACCAGCACCTTTGACCTTCAACTTTCCATCCGATCTGTTATTTCTCGTCTTCGTACCAATTTGACTGTGGTACGTTTTCATAGAGGTACCGTTGAAACTGCTCCTCTGGTTGCTCTCGCCGGATGTTGCCTTCTCGTCTTGTCCTCCCGCGTCATCTCTCGAGGAAGTTATGTTTAGATTTTGTCAAAATAATTTATTCAAACATGACATTAAATTCCATCGAAAAAGATCGTTAATAACATCGTTGTTTTCTTTTGTTTCTTGCTCAGTATACTTATTTAATTACATTTTTTTTTCAATTTCTCATAGGAACCCAAAATTAACCCATTTGATGATGACTCTTGTAATAGATTTTTTTTTATTGCATTTATAATATTGTGAGGTAGATCCTCTGGAATTTTACTGAGATGCAATTACCGAATAATTCAATTGCAAACTTCAGATTTTTTGAATAAAAGTTGGGGCTGGCTTAAATTGAAGAAATTCATTGTTTTCTGTTACTGTTGTTTACCTGTGCGGAATAAAAAGTGTCATTATTGCTTTTCCTTTACGCATCTCCTGTCTGCGCCTTCCGGTTCCGTGGGTAAGGCTTGCGGTTGAGATTTTGCTACAAAATCACTCCTCCTTTCCCCCTTTTGAAGGCTTTGCTACGGTTGGTTGATGAGGGATCTACTTCTGTAATAAAATACTATGTATTATGGTTATTCTAAAAAAAACTAAAACGAGATGATATAAAGAAAAAAAATATATAATTATTAAAAGATTGTATTATATTTGTACCTTAATTCAAGCATTTTCATACACTTTTCGCCATTACTCTTTTAACTGTCTCGTTTGTATAATATTCCCCTTATACTCCATATTGTTTCTCTTTGTTAATTTGCCGTTTTGTTACTTTGCGTTTTTGTCACAAGTCCTTTTCTTTCTTTAAATTTTCACATTTTTACCTTTTCTTAACCGCTGTAGGATACCTATTCGTCTTATGCTAAGGTTTTGATGGATGTCCATTCAAAATTGTTGTGCATTATGACGTCAATTCTTCGTACGTTGGTCATGCTAAGGTCACGTAAATTAGTTCAGTAAAATGTCATTTAGTTTTCAATTTAATTATCTTTTCTTTGAGTTTCTCATTTTCAATTGTTACTTTTTCTGTGTTTTTTTTTCTGTTATGGATCTTCCATTATCTTCATCATATTTCATATTATTCCATCTCTATTATTTCTGCTTTATTTGCCCTTTTTCATACTTTATTGTTTTGTAACTTTATTTCCCCAATGACATTTTGCTTTATCATTCCCAATATGTCAAATTATTCACCTGATTTCCATGTTTTATTCCATGTGTCTAGATTGCAAAAAAATTGCATAATATCTTCACCATTAACATATTTTTGTATCCCTAGTAATTTTCAATTATTCTTTTCTTAGTTATGATTCCCCCATCCCAATTTACCATTTCTTTCAGCTCTTCGGTACATTCAAGTCGTTTTTGCGTTAAATCAACGCCGAAATGATGGACGCATTTTTGTTATAATTTAGCTGTATAAAATATCCCCAAAAATCATTTATTTTATTCCTCGCATTTTTTTAACCCTTTATGATGTATTTCCATTTTCTCAATATGTCATTATTGATTTGTTTCATGTTTTCAATCATTCAACATATTCCTCATATATTCTTTGATAATCAGTCACTTTGTTGTAGATTTCATTTGTATTCCTTGTCTACTGAATGTATTTATTAATTAATTATAGTTTATTTTATTTTATTTTATTTTTTTTTTTTACTGTTTTGTGTTCAAACAAAACATGTAGTAACTAAAGTATGGAAAATATTATATTTACAAAATTGTATACATTTTTTCTGATGCGTAAGAGCTGATCAATCGTTATATTTTTTTAATCTATTGTTATGGACTTTTTCCAATTTATTTCCATTTTTAATAATTGTAGTTTGTTCGCTGGGTAGGTCAACTACTGCATATGGGCCTCTCCATTTACTTTGAAGTTTTTGACCTGTTCCTGTTGGGATTGCTTGTACTAAAACCAATTCGCCCCACATAGGTTGCCATTCTTCGGTTTTCTTGTCATAAATAATTTTACGTTTCTCTTTGGAAATAATCAAATTTCTTTTGGCGTTTTCATGCAAATTTTTAAGAATTTGTTTCATTTCGCAAAAATAGTCATTATATGTTAAATCTGAATCTGTTGGAGTGTATATGGAGGTAGGAATCCTTGCCTTTCTTCCATATAAAAGTTCGAACGGACTGTAGCTTGTTGAGCTATTATTTGTAGTATTGTATTCAAAGGTAAAATAATCAAGATGTTGATCCCATTGTTGCGGGTTTTCTCCGACAAATTGTCGCAAATATGTTTTCAATTCTCTGTTTGATCGTTCTACTAGATTTGCTTGTGGGTGATAAGCACTTGTATTGATTTTTTTGATTTTCAAAATTTTGCATGCGTGTTTAAAAAACTTGCTCATGAAATTTGCTCCTTGGTCTGTCACCAGTTCCAACGGAGTACCGAATTTGCAAATGAATTTTTCGACGAAAGTTTTGGATACAGTCTCCGCTTCTTGATTGTCCATTGGAGCTACTACCAAAAATCTTGTAAGATCATCCTGCATGACCAGCGCGTATTTGTTGCCCCATTCGGATTCTGGGAGAACAACAATATCCATATATAATTTTTCAAATGGTTCGGATGACGTTGTGGTTACTTTTAAAGGAATTCTATTGGATTTACAAATTTTATTTTTCTGGCATGAATCACATTGTTTTACGTAATTCTCGATGTCTCTTCTCATGTTTTTCCAATTAAAATTAAGACCAATGCGTTTTCGCATTCGCCTTGCTCCAACATGTCCGCCTAAAGGAGCATCATGGAACTCTCGAAGAATTGTTTCGATATCTTCATTACGTACTTCAGTGCGTTCCGAATCTGCGTTATAAAGGCTTAACGTAATTTGATTTTTCAAAGCTAAAAATTGAATCATCTCAAGTACTTCAAATTGTTTAATCTTTCTGAACGAAATCAAATGAATATTTTTGGACGCTGTTATCGGCGCTCTATTTTGATTGAAGCAGTTGCTAAGTTTGTAAAAGAATGTTTTGGTATTAATCATTGAATTACTTTTGCCTTCCACAATAATTCCGAATAAATTACTATCTGGAATAGAAACAACTCCATCTTCGCAAAAATCTTTCAGTCCATGGGGTAAATTAATAATTTTTGAAATTTCATTAAATGCTGATCTGCTATTCAAAATTACAATGTTACAATCAGCATCTGCATTTTTCAAATTCCTAGAAATTTTTAAACGATTTACATCAATTGGATTATTCTTGAACATCTCTAAAAATTCATCATATGCGCTTGCCGCAAATGTGTCATTAGTGTGCGTGTTATTGCATAAATCGAAAACGTCGGCCAT
>NW_026917575.1:0-19759 GCF_035046485.1 Aedes albopictus
TTACTTTGTATGTGTTTTTGGGCAGTTCTTATATGACAATTTAAGAAAAATATCTAAAAATTCAAATTTCACCGAAAAGTAAATCGTGAATAACTTTAAAACGGATAGAGAAAACGCCATCCTGTCTTTGGCAAAGTATTTCCTCATTATTTTTTTTATCTTTCTATGGAAATTGTTTTAAATTAGCATTAGGTTGAGATACTTTTTATGATGGGTAGTATATCAAAAAATGACAAATTTTAATAAATTCAGAAATTCAGTATCAAAATGTTACCTGCAAAACATGAAGTACATTGTTTTTCACACGTAGTTTGGATCTATATCAAGCAGTAAAAAATATAAAAATGGTGGGTATTTCCAGTTTTTATACGGTAAAATATATTTGTATGATATATATCACGACAAATTGGAATTTTGAAAAAATCTCACAAAGCGACCTCTAAACGTTATTTTTTGAATGTTGCCGGCATACAAAAGTGTGTTTCTTACAGCCTTAGTTCATTTGCAGGGTGAGCCCCGAAGATTTTTGACCATGTGCAATTTTGGGACACCCTAGTGTAAAACTCAATTTCATAGCAGATATTTTTTCTACGTCAATAACATTTTTTATGCAATTCAGTATCATAATTTCTATTTTATACTACTCATTTCAGTATCATACTTTTCAGGCCTACTTTTCTGCAAGGATGGGAACACTCACTTGCAAGGAGTTTTTTTTTTTTCCTCCCCTGTTGGGGAAATTAAGCCACTGCGTTACACTCACTTGCCTTTTTCTCAGCTCAGAAGCGTGCAATCAAAAAACGATGTATGGAAGACTTTCGCCTTATAGTTTTGTCTACAAGTTTGCCGAATAGAGTACAGGTCGCACACGCAAACCGAAGTCGTGAGGGATCTGCACAGGCAACCTCCCAAGAGGTGAATGTAAATTACACTCACCTTGTAGAGAGTCACTTTCACAGCTCTGTAATGACTTTGGGATTCGTGTGCGACCTTTACTCTATTCGGCAAAGTTTGAGACAAAACCACAAGGCAAAAGTCGTCCATACATCGTTTTTTGATTACACGCTTCTTAGCTGAGAAAATAGCAAGTGAGTGTAACTCTTTGCAAGTGAGTGTTCCCATCCTTGCTTTTCTGTACCGGTTAATTATGAAACTGAAATGAGTTGCATAATGATAAAAATCATTGCATAATTTTTTGTATGAATCTTGTTGCAAAACTCGATTTTTTCAGCACTGTTCATATTTATCCATAAATGTACGACTCGTGCCGAAAAAATCATCTTTTTGCAACTCGTTACGTAAATAACGATAATGACAAAAACACAAAATCCATAGCTGTCTTTTTCTTGCCTAAGCAACAAATCTTTTAATATAATCTGTGAAAAAAATTGTGTATCTAGGGCGGAAAAATGAACAATCGAAATTCTGTGGCTAATATTAATGTACTTATTATTTTTACACTATAAAGTAGACTGACGCTCCCGAAACACATTCCTTCACACACAATTTTCAACCCCTAGTAGTCAGCAACTAGCAACAATCACATCTCCTCGCTACCAACTCCCTCCAACACATCACCGCGTGTGATTCATCTTTCCTTTCCGTCTCCTGCCCGCGGGGGCACAATTATATTCCGGTAGCGTCATTTGATTAATTTGAGCCTTTTTAGAAAACCATTCATTCGTAAGTTGTGTGCAGACCTCGTGGAGCGACAACAAAATCCACACAAAGTCCACCCTGGGGTCTGGGGATAGCAATCGAACCGTCGTCGTCGTCGTTTGTCCATAGCATCGCTTCATCATCTGACCTGGTCGAAGCACAAGAAGAAAAACACATCGAAGAGTGTCATGATAGATGAGCTCCTTTCCCTACCGTGCCGTGTGGCTTGCTTCGATCTGAAGAAACGCCCTCGTCGTCGCCGTCGTCGCCGCTGTCTTTGTTGTTGCCATCGTCGTCTTCGAATGGGTTCGTCGCTTGTGTTATTTTTTCGTCCGTAATCACCATAATTTTATGACGGTTTTATTTATTGTGTATTTGTGTATATCTGGAGGATTTTTCTTTGCCTTAAAAAAGCAATGAGTGTCTTCCTCTAGCCCTAGCCTATTAGTTGGTTTACTTGCTCTATCGTCGTCATATTGCATCTCTTGGCCCATTGGTTGGGTCCTATAAGCAAGCGAATCTTCCTCAGACGAGCGGTGAAAACAGGCAATCAGCAATAACTAATATGACTATATAATTTATTTGTCAGTGCTTGTCTTGCATAGATTTCATTTTTTCTGCGGCTCTTGTTGTAGTTCTAGTTGTTTACACGGTTTCTGTTGGAAGATCGTGACCGGCGAGGGCTTGCCGCGGAGATGACAAAGTGTGCAAAGTTTTCCAATATGATTCATTTTCCTAGGCTGGCAACAAATTTTGCTAATTAGACTTCCGCGCGCAACAAGAAGGAAGCTTCCTCCTGTTTCCCGTTAGAATGACAGCTGATGGATTGATATGCTTATCCGACCAAACGTTCGAATCCACACTTGACAATCCGCAGCATTGTCTATGATGTCTACGATCGACGACAACGACAACCAGTGAAGAATTCTAGATGTGGTCGTCTTCGTCCATGTACTAGGTAACCACCACACACAGTAGCACAATAGTCGGGCTTGTCATGTCAACCCCGCGATGCTACCAATTACGCGCTACACGGCGGTTGCCACAGTAACAAGAACAAGATTGATTCAATCAGCATAAATAAAACCGCAGTGTCATCCCCCTTGGGCGTCCCAAGTTACATGGCACAGTGGGTAAGTTTGATCAAATTACACTTGAATTCTATCAAAGCATCCTGCTGATTTTCTTCTAAAATTTCTCCTTTTATTAAAAAACCAGATTAATCCACCTAGTGGTGATAGTGCCTTTCTCGTCGAACATGTACTCATGATCTTTCCTTGGTTGGGATACGACTGGGATAATTTTGCTTCACAATGTTGGCTTCAGCCTTTTGGGGGAGTCGGAAATGAGTTAATGATTTTTTCCGACGTTTCGGTCCGTATGGGGACTTTTCAAGGGTTCAATCGGTCAAGGTTTCCTAGTCAAGATGGCCTTGATTAACTTTAAAATGTCACACGGAAGTTTTGGTATTTATTGAGTCCGTTCGGTTTGAAACCGTCGTGATGCGGACAATCTCCTACCTATCGGGCGGTCTAGAATTCGGTCCCTGTTTTTGGAATCTTCGACTATTGCTTTGTTTAGCTAGTTTCTGTGCATGGGCCATCATTCCGAAGCATGATCTTTCCGTCGACGTAATGCGAACTGTTCCTGAATCCTGAGAATACCTTATTTAGAAAAGCAATAATTTTAATAAAATTGGGAAACTTAATAATTTAACATATTCCGACGTTACGTTAAAAGTAAGACAGAGCTGAAAAATATCAGAGTTCGGCACCAACATTTCAAAAGGGCGTAACTGCTTTTTGAAATAATGCCTTCTCTCAAAGCTGTGGATCGTATGTTCAATCTTTTGGACAATCTATAAGCACTAAAAGAAAGCTAAAATCCGCCTCTTTCTGATAGTGGGGATGGATTTCATGGGAAATATGAAATACGATCCACAGCTTTAAAAGAAGGTACTGTTTTGAAATGCAGTTACGACCTTTTGAAATGTAGGTGCCGAGTTTTCAGTTGACTGCTTGAGCACCTTCACTATCACTGAAGACCGATCAACATCAAGACGATTATTACAAGCTAGGATATAACGTCTTTCACAATCACAGATGACTTTACGGTCTTCGACATAGTTTTTTTCTTCACACTTTAGGCTATATTTTATTATCATAGGTTTCAAAATTCATGTAAAATTTGACAAAAAATGCAAGCAAGTGAAATTGCCCATCTAAATCCCATAAAAAAATTCCCAGTAGTTTTAGACGCAAAAGAGGATTGAAAAAGCTTTAATGCGATAATTTCCTTTTTCTCATATAACGTTGGCCTATCCTACTGTATATTTTTACACCTCAGTGATTTGATGAGATTGCTTTAGTACAGAAAAAAAAAGACATATAATTTGTAACACATTGCTATTATATTCATCGTTACAAAAAAATAATCGCCAAATGCTAATCAGGTTGCGTTTCACAAGCCGCTGCTGGCTTGATGTTGGTAGTGAGTAGAAGTCAAACGAGCAAAAACGATTAATATTGGATTCAACCGTTGAAAACAAGGACGATGGAGAGCAGTCCTGCAAAATATCAGTGTCAGGGTGAAAACACTCAAATACAGAAAATTGAATGGAAATTTAGCCCGGTCAGCTCTCGCTTTCAGCACGCTGCATGTGAGTGTGAGTACCTATTTCATTTCGCTCCCGTGTTGCTGATCGGAAAGCAACATTGACAGGAAAAACAAAACGAAGAAAATGAAAAAAGCAAAATATCGCTATCATAAAGGCCTGTCGAAAAATTGCAGCACTGCTACTCACTCTCCAATGGAGAGTGAGTAGAGTAAGACGTCTGTATGTATGTGGCCTTAGTTCAGTCAAGATTTTGTTCTCTTACACATATTTATCGCTTGCATTGACTTTGTTCATTTTTGTAGTTCCTGCGAAGCACCCTAGGAAGCACCCAATGCTGGTTTTGCATCACTATCGGTAGCCTCAAATGTGGTCTGAGCCTATTTTCTTGCTAATCGTTCCTCATGGTTTAAAAAATACCGCGGTTTGATGTGTCGCATGCTTCCGGCTGGACACCCTAGATCGGTCCCGGAACACTATCGGTAGCCTTTATAAAGATCTTCGTTGTGGTCTGAGCCTATTTTCTGGCTAATCGTTCATCACGTTATTCAAAAAGTCGCTGTTTAATGTGCCGCAGGCATGGGTTTTGATCTCTACTACATTTGACCACTTCCAGCGGGACACCCGGAACCGGTTCCGGAACTCTATCGGTTGTTCCAAACATGATCTGAAACTATTTTCTTTTATTAACCGTTTATCAGGTTGCCTGAAGAGCTTGCGATTTGATGCGTCGCATGTAAGGTTTTGGTTAACTTTTGTACTTGGCTACTTCCGGCGTGACATCTGGAACCGGTTCTGCAACACTACCGGTTCCGATATGGTCTGAGAATGTTTTCCTGCCTACTGTTCATCAGGCTATCGAAAAAGCCGCTGTTTGGTGTCGCATGTATGGGTTTGGTTCACTTTCATATTTGGCCACTTCCGGCGGAACACTCAGAACCGGTTCCGGCATACTACCGGTTCAGATATTGTCTGAGAATCATTGGCGGAGCCAGCTTTTTTTTCTCCTACTCACTCTCCCAAACACACGCGAGAAAGAGCGAGATGAAAGAGGAAGCAAGCTGCCCCCTCTTCTATCTTTCTCCCTCTCATGTATGTTTCGGAGAGTGAGTAAGAAAAAAGAAAATGCTGGCTCCGCTAATGCTGAGAATGTTTTCCTGCCTACTGTTTATCAGATTATCGAAAAATCCGCTGTTTGATGTGTCGCATGTATGGGTTTGGTTCACTTTCATATTTGGCCACTTCCGGCGGGTCACTAGGAACCGGTTCCGGAACACTACCGGTTCATATATGGTCCGAGAATATTTTCCTACCTACTGTTCATCAGGCTATCGAAAAAGCCGCTGTTTGATGTATCGCATGCATGGGTTTGGTTCACTTTCATATTTAGCCACTTCCGGCGGAACACCCAGAACCGGTTCCAGAATACTACCGGTTCAAATATGGTCTGAGAATGTTTTCCTGCCTACTGTTTATCAGGTTATCGAAAAATCCGCTGTTTGATGTGTCGCTTGTATGGGTTTGGTTCACTTTCATATTTGGCCACTTCCGGCGGGTCACCCGGAACCGGTTCCGGAACACTACCGGTTCAGATATGGTCCGAGACTATTTTCCTGTTTACCGTTCATCATGTTTTCGAAAGTGCCGCGGTTTGATGTGTCGCATGATTGGGTTTGTATCGTTTTCATATCTGGCCCCTTCCTGGGGTACCGATCCGGAACACCTAAACGGCCATAACTCCGGAACGGCTGGACCGATTCGAACCATTTTCAATAGGAAACAATGGGACCAGATTCCGCGTCGAATGAACCATGGGTCATTAAAATCGGTTGAGGTTTACTGCCAAAAAGTGATGTGAGTTTTTTTGTACACACACACATACACACACACATACATACATACACACACACAGACATCACCTCAATTCGTCGAGCTGAGTTGATTGGTATATGTGACTCGACCCTCCGGGCCTTCTATCGAAAAGTCATTTTTGGAGTGAACATATAGCCTTTCCAGTACACTTAGTGTACGAGAAAGGCAAAAATACCATTCAACTTGAGCAGAAATTCATTCAGGGAGTCCATCAAAAATTCTGTCTGTCTGTCTGTCTGTCTGTCTGTCTGTCTGTCTGTCTGTCTGTCTGTCTGTCTGTCTGTCTGTCTGTCTGTCTGTCTGTCTGTCTGTCTGTCTGTCTGTCTGTCTGTCTGTCTGTCTGTCTGTCTGTCTGTCTGTCTGTCTGTCTGTCTGTCTGTCTGTCTGTCTGTCTGTCTGTCTGTCTGTCTGTCTGTCTGTCTGTCTGTCTGTCTGTCTGTCTGTCTGTCTGTCTGTCTGTCTGTCTGTCTGTCTGTCTGTCTGTCTGTCTGTCTGTCTGTCTGTCTGTCTGTCTGTCTGTCTGTCTGTCTGTCTGTCTGTCTGTCTGTCTGTCTGTCTGTCTGTCTGTCTGTCTGTCTGTCTGTCTGTCTGTCTGTCTGTCTGTCTGTCTGTCTGTCTGTCTGTCTGTCTGTCTGTCTGTCTGTCTGTCTGTCTGTCTGTCTGTCTGTCTGTCTGTCTGTCTGTCTGTCTGTCTGTCTGTCTGTCTGTCTGTCTGTCTGTCTGTCTGTCTGTCTGTCTGTCTGTCTGTCTGTCTGTCTGTCTGTCTGTCTGTCTGTCTGTCTGTCTGTCTGTCTGTCTGTCTGTCTGTCTGTCTGTCTGTCTGTCTGTCTGTCTGTCTGTCTGTCTGTCTGTCTGTCTGTCTGTCTGTCTGTCTGTCTGTCTGTCTGTCTGTCTGTCTGTCTGTCTGTCTGTCTGTCTGTCTGTCTGTCTGTCTGTCTGTCTGTCTGTCTGTCTGTCTGTCTGTCTGTCTGTCTGTCTGTCTGTCTGTCTGTCTGTCTGTCTGTCTGTCTGTCTGTCTGTCTGTCTGTCTGTCTGTCTGTCTGTCTGTCTGTCTGTCTGTCTGTCTGTCTGTCTGTCTGTCTGTCTGTCTGTCTGTCTGTCTGTCTGTCTGTCTGTCTGTCTGTCTGTCTGTCTGTCTGTCTGTCTGTCTGTCTGTCTGTCTGTCTGTCTGTCTGTCTGTCTGTCTGTCTGTCTGTCTGTCTGTCTGTCTGTCTGTCTGTCTGTCTGTCTGTCTGTCTGTCTGTCTGTCTGTCTGTCTGTCTGTCTGTCTGTCTGTCTGTCTGTCTGTCTGTCTGTCTGTCTGTCTGTCTGTCTGTCTGTCTGTCTGTCTGTCTGTCTGTCTGTCTGTCTGTCTGTCTGTCTGTCTGTCTGTCTGTCTGTCTGTCTGTCTGTCTGTCTGTCTGTCTGTCTGTCTGTCTGTCTGTCTGTCTGTCTGTCTGTCTGTCTGTCTGTCTGTCTGTCTGTCTGTCTGTCTGTCTGTCTGTCTGTCTGTCTGTCTGTCTGTCTGTCTGTCTGTCTGTCTGTCTGTCTGTCTGTCTGTCTGTCTGTCTGTCTGTCTGTCTGTCTGTCTGTCTGTCTGTCTGTCTGTCTGTCTGTCTGTCTGTCTGTCTGTCTGTCTGTCTGTCTGTCTGTCTGTCTGTCTGTCTGTCTGTCTGTCTGTCTGTCTGTCTGTCTGTCTGTCTGTCTGTCTGTCTGTCTGTCTGTCTGTCTGTCTGTCTGTCTGTCTGTCTGTCTGTCTGTCTGTCTGTCTGTCTGTCTGTCTGTCTGTCTGTCTGTCTGTCTGTCTGTCTGTCTGTCTGTCTGTATGTCTGTCTGTCTGTCTGTCTGTCTGTCTGTCTGTCTGTCTGTCTGTCTGTCTGTCTGTCTGTCTGTCTGTCTGTCTGTCTGTCTGTCTGTCTGTCTGTCTGTCTGTCTGTCTGTCTGTCTGTCTGTCTGTCTGTCTGTCTGTCTGTCTGTCTGTCTATCTGAACGCACCAGCATAGGGGCGGTGCAATTTGGAAACTTTGAGTTACCAAGACAGCACTGTTATCACCTACATTTTATGATTTTACCCACTGTGCACCTCCGTCACCGCCTGCTATGTCTTTGGACAGTACGCTGTTCGCTACTTATTGTATCTGGTGGTTCTGCGGTTGCACTGCTATGTGGACGGAAATTTCCCGGTGGCATTCTGGAGTGAAGTGTTACAGAGTCGAATGATGGTGTGTGTATGTGGTAGGCCACATTATTGGACAACCGCAACCAACCAACCAACGGGCAGAAGAAGTGCAGCAGTAAAGAGTCATTTATTCAAATTAAAAAATATTTACAATTCAATGGGAAATAAATACAGCACGTTTCCTCACGGGGACCTCCAGATTTGAGCTCTTCAGGTGACTTCGATAGCTCGGCTGGGTTGAAACCAAGCTTGGAACAGAGATCATAGAAGTGCTGGATGGCGTCGCCGTCGTCGTCTTGAATGCGAACTAATTTGAGGAGATTGAAATGAAAATTCTTCGCCCGTGTGGAGATCTCTGCATGGCCTGCTGCCTGCCACAACCGTTCGTCGGTCCCAGTAGCATTGAAATTTAAATTCAGTGGCGCGATGACGACGGACGGCATGGCTCCTGGGAAAGATTCACAGGGTGTTGAACTATTTGTACCCCCCTTAATTAGTGGGGTTATTTATGGTAAGATCGCCCCTAGGCCAGTGCAACGAGGCCATTTGTACTTACGTGGTGACGGGAACATTCTCTGGTGTCGATGAACGGAGTGTACCGGTGATGCGCATCAATCACTGCACTGAACTTTCTCTCTCTTCTTGGCGTAACGCCCTCACTGGGACAAAGCCTGCTTCTCAGCTTTATGAGCACTTCCACAGTTATTAACTAAGAGCTTCCTCTGCCAATGACCATTTTGCATGTGTATATCGTGTGGCAGGCACGAAGATACTCTATGCCCAAGGAAGTCCAGGAAATTTCCTTTACGAAAAGATCCTGGACCGACCGGGAATCGAACCCGTCACCCTCAGCATGGTCATGCTAAATACCCGTGTGTTTACCGCCTCGGCTATATGGGCACTGCACTGCGCTAAAAGATGCGACTACTGATGGCGGGGCTACGCAAGTGTTTTTCGCGAAAGGTTTTTGTGACATTTTCATTATTGGAGAACGTTAAGAGCAACTCCCAAGATTTTGTTTGTGTCAAAAGAACTGTATTTTGGAAATCACTGTAGCTACTTTCAATGTTTGTGATATTGTGTTTCAATTTGATATGGTTCCCTTCGTGTATTTTGTAGTCGCATGAAACGAATTGACAAGTGTTTTCCACCAACAACTTCAGACATGTTCAAGTGTCTCTTCTTAACGATTTCACCGCAGAAGAAAATTGATTTCTTCCAATGCATACTAATTAACGCCAGAGAACCCATTCCCAGAGTATCGAAAGACAAATGCGTTATGCATTTCCAATTTCGAAATTGACGACCCAGTCCGACCGGTCGGCTGTCCACCGTAGGGCATTCTCCTAGAGGGACCATGGCAAAAGTGCTCAAATATCCATAACCAAGAGCGATAATGACAACCGGCCACCAGTAATCGCACTTGTTACTTTCAATGTGCGAGCATTAAAAATTGATGTTCTTTCTTCGCTCGAGGAGCTGACCGGAGTGATGGTATAGGGTCCGGGAGGGAAAATATGAAGTGCATCCCGGAGTGCAGCAGTGATTTTAAAATTACGGTGCGTTTTCTCAATTTATTTTAATAACAGGTTTAATAATATAACTCATTCAACATGTTAAAAAGTGATTCGAACAAGTAGGTATCAGTAGGCTGTTTTGCATAATGTGCTAGTGGACTGTAAACTGAGTAAGCGATGGAGTTTCAGGTTCGTGATTTTCGCTGTTTAACAGGTGGAAGATTTAGAACTCGTTCGGCATGGCTGACTGCGATCGACATGTGAGGTGATTAATTGAGTTCTCATTACATGGATCATTCGATAGAGAGACAAACTTTTATACCTACACTTGTATGCATTTTTGATGATTTCGTTGGCACATAATGAACTTGCAAAATGCATACATTTATTTGTTCAACATCACATTTAAGACAAGACATAATCAACAATAGTACGCCACAATACTCGGTTTGTGGCTGCCGCTCTCCATCCTCGGTCGCGCCCAATGCTCGCCAGGTCACGCTCCACCTGGTCCGCCCATCGTGCTCTCTGCGCTCCACGCCTTCTTGTGCTAATCGGATTAGCTGCAAACACCAGCTTTGCAGAGTTGTTGTCCGGCATTCTTGCAACATGCCCTACCCACCGTATCCTTCCGGCTTTGGCCACCTTCTGGATGCTGGGTTCGCCGTAAAGTGCAGTGAACTCGTGGTTCATCCTCCTCCGCCACACACCGTTCAACTGCACACCGCCGAAGATCGTCCTTAGCATCGCTCGAAAACTCCGAGTGCTGGCAGGTCCTCCTCGAGCATGGTCCATGTCTCGTGCCCGTAGAGGACCACCGGTCTTATAAGCGTTTTATACATGGTGCATTTGGTGCGTGGGTGAATCTTTTTCAACCGCAGTTTCTTCTGGAGCCCGTAGTAGGCCCGACTTCCGCTGATGATGCGCCTCCGAATATCACGGCTCACGATGTTGTCAGCCGTCAGTAAGGATCCGAGGTAGACGAATTCCTCCACCACCTTGAAAGTATCCCCGTCTATCGTAACATTGCTGCCAAGGCTTGTCATGTCTCGCTCAGTCCCACCTACCATGTACTTTGTCTTAGCCGCATTCACCACCAGTCCGACCTTTGCTGCTTCGTGTTTCAGGCGGGTGTACAGCTCTGCCTCCGTTCCAAATGTTCTGGCAATAATGTCCATGTCGTCCGCAAAGCACACAAATTCACCGGATTTTGTGGAAATCGTTCTCCGGCTGTTGAGCCCGGCGTTGGAACCTGGTATTCACGGCATTTCTGGAGGATTTGCTGTACGGTGAAGATCTGGTCCGTTATCGACCGGCCGTTTATGAAGCCGGCTTGATAACTTCCCACGAACTCATTCGTTTTAGGTGACCGACGACGGAAGATGATCTGGGATAGCACTTTGAAGGCAGCATTCAAAACGGTGATCGCTCTGAAGTTTGCACATTCCAAATGGTTGCCTTCTCTGTGAATGGGGCAGATTACCCCTTCCTTCCACTCCTCCGGTAGCTGTTCGGTTTCCCAGATCCTGACTATCAACCGGTGCAGACAGGTGTCCAAATTTTCTGGGCCCATCTTGATGAGTTCTGCTGCGATACCATCCTTACCAGCTGCTTTGTTGGTTTTGAGCTGGTGAATGACATCCTTAACTTCCCTCAGCGTGGGATTTGGTTCATTTCCGTCCTCCGCTGCACTGGCGTCGTCGTTCCTTCCGTTGCCGTGGTCTCCAGTGTCTACGTTCTCCACGCCGTTTAGGTGCTGATCGAAGTGCTGCTTCCATATTTCGATCACCTCACGTCCGTCCGTCAAGAAGCCTCCGTCTTTATCCCTGCATATTTCGGTTCGCGGCACGAAGCCGTTGCGGGATGCGTTGAGCTTCTGATAGAATTTCCGTGTTTCTTGGGAACGGCACAGCAGTTCCATTTCTTCACACTTCGCTTCTTCCAGGCGGCGCTTTTTTCCTGAAAGAGGCGGGTCTGCTGTAACGGGCGCTTCTGTTTGTAACGTTCCATGTTCTGTCGAGTTCCTTGCTGCAGCATTACCGCCCTCGCTGCGTTCTTCTCCTCCAAAACCGTTCTGCACTTTTCGTCGAACCATTCGTTCCGTCGATTCCGTTCCACGTACCCGATGGTGCTCTCGGCTGCATCCTCGATGGCTGTACTCCAGCAGCCCTCTAGAGGGGCCTCATCGAGCTCGCCCTCTTCTGGCAACGCGGCCTCGAGATTCTGCGCGTATGCTGAGGCGACATCCGGTTGCTTCAGTCGCTCTAGATTGTACCGTGGCGGTCGCCGGTACCGTACATTGTTGATGACGGAGAGTTTTGGGCGCAGTTCGACCATCACCAGATAGTGGTCGGAGTCGATGTTGGCGCCACGATAGGTGCTGACGTCGATACTGTCGGAGAAGTGCCGTCCGTCAATCAGAACGTGGTCCATTTTGTAATTCTGTCTGCTGTGGTGATCTCCAGGTGCAACGATAAGGGAGGCTGTGTTGGAAAAAGGTGCTACGTATGGCCATATTTTTGGAGGCGGCGAAATCAATGACTCGTAGGCCGTTTTCGTTCGTAAGCTGGTGGACACTGAACTTTCCAATCGTCGGTCTGAATTCCTCCTCCTGGCCTACCTGAGCGTTCAAATCTCCTATGATGATCTTGACGTCGTGGCTTGGGCAGCGATCGTACTCGCGTTCGAGCTGCGCGTAAAATGCGTCCTTGTCATCATCAGTAGTTCCGGAGTGTGAGCTGTGCACGTTTATTATGCTGAAGTTGAAGAATCGGCCCTTGATCCTCAACCTGCACATTCTTTCGTCGATCGGCCACCAACCGATCACGCGCCTCTGCATATCACCCATCACGATGAAAGCTGTTCCCAGCTCGCGTGTGTTGCCGCAGCTCTGGTAGATGGTATGATTACCTCTAAACGTTCGCACCATGGATCCTGTCCAACACACCTCCTGCAGCGCTACGATGCCGAACCCGCGGTCCTTCAGTAGATCGGCGAGTATGCGGGTGCTCCCAATGAAGCTGAGAGATCGGCAGTTCCACGTACCGAGTTTCCAATCGCAAGTCCTTTTCTGTTATATGCACATTTATAACTCTAACCAAATAAAAACTTTGCAAAAATAGCAGCTTCAATTTTTTCCACATGTCTGTGCTGGACGACCGCGCGAATTATATAATAACATATGGCAGATAAGTGTAACGGTAGAAAGTGACCATATACATATAATTTATGAAAATGCTTGTTTCTGCTCATGATTCTGGTCAACTCGTTCATGATATTATGAATCATATCTATGATATTATGAATTGGCAGACATCATAAGAACATGATATTTTATTCAAGATGAGGGGAATGGATTTTTTAAGTGTATGTCGACGATGTTGTTGGTGAGTCGTTCGAAGAAGATCGTCCTGAAAGTCAAGCAAGCATTATCCGGGTAATACGAGACGAAATAGAATGTGACAAGGATACTGGAAAGCTTAAGCACATCGTCGTTAAGTATACTTCTACGTGCGGGATCTGTTACAGAACAGAAGATCTTAGTGCATCTGCATTTCTGAAGCTGAGGCCAAGCGTCGGAGTTCGAGATTGCAGCTTTTGAGAGGTTGTACTGAGAATTATAATCTCTGCGATCCATGCATCCATATTGATACATCATTTGCTTATATTTTGTCCCTCTGTGATTCCTCTAACACTATTTTATCGACTTTGACGCTGTACAGCTAACTCCAGCTGCAATAAAGTTAACGTGAAGACGTGTACACTGGAACCTTTTATTATGCACCTGGCTGGGAGAGCATAAATCAAACAAAGTATAAAAAGAGGAAATTTTGGGCATAATTTGAGTTAGTGCTTTACAGAGGAAACGTAGTTCGCGAGAACAGGTCTTGTAGCAGGGCATTTGAATTGGGGACATGTGGGTTTCCAGGAAGTTCTCCAGGGAGCCCAAAAGAAGGGGGTTCTAAGGAGCTTCAGGGGCATTTCAGGGGATTTCAGGAACCTTACAGGGGAGTGTTTCAGGGAGTTGTAAGGCCTCCAAGAGATCTCAGGTGAATTTCAAGAAGGATCCAGGGGGTCTCAAGGGGTTTCAGGAATGTTTCTTAGGGAGTTCCAGGGTATCTCCAGAGGATCTCAGAAGCATTTCAGGAGGTTTTAAGGGTTTCAAAAGGACATGAGGTTTCAAGGAGTATCAGGATGTCGTACCTGATACGACGTTTAAGGAGAACTAAGGGTCCTCTCAAGTGGTTAAAGGGGATTCCAAAGAGTACGAGTACTTTATGGGTCTCAGGGTCGTGTTAGAGGGTTTCAGGGGAGTTATAGAGGGTCACATGGGTACTTAATGGAGTTGTTGGAGGTACACTCAATTCTTTTTTTTACGCGATGGATGGGTCCGTGCAAAAAAAGTTCGTGTTAAACAACTTCACGTATCTTCAAGAAATTGCGCGATTTTCCCTCCACAAATGACTAGAATCGCGTAAAATAAAATCGCGTAACTTCGAGAAAATTGCGTAAAAAAGTCGTGCGAAATAAAATCGCGCAAAAAGTCGTGTAAAACAGAATTGAGTTTACCAAGAGATCTCAGGGACATTTCAAGGAAGCTCCAGGGGGAATGAAGCATAAAGAAATCCTTGAGACCTTCTGGTATACCCCTGAAAACTCCTTGGGTCCCCCTTGAAATGCTTCAGAGATTCCCTGGTATCCCCTGTTAAGCCTCTGGTACCCAGCGGGACGCCAGCGAGACCTCCAGATGCCTCTCTGAAACCCGCTTGGACCATCTTGAAACAGAACTACTTAACTTTAGAAGTCGCAGAATGCTGATTAATTGGCAAATTGAGAGATGAAATTGTGAAAAAAATTGTGTTCTGGTGGGATTCGAACCCACGACCGATTCTCTGGACCGATGCTTTAACCATCTAAGGCACACAACAGGTATCGATGCTGCGGAATAGAAAGCCAAACTGACTCCGAACCCACTCCATGAGCACTCCTTTTTTCACAATTCCATCTCTCTTTCGGCCTAGATGCCAATCTCTCAATACGCTCACGATTGTGCCTTCTAATTATACAAGTGAGAGCGAATTGCTTTCATAATACCATAGCTTACTCTCGCACTCCGCGTACCTAGGCACCGAATCATGTATGTTGGCTTGGCGGTGTCTACTTAGTATACGTTGAGAGCTCTCGGTACTACAATTCGATATCGCTTGCATAAGTAGAAGGCACAATCGTGAGACGAGAGATTGGCATCTAGACCGAAAGAGAGATGGAATTGTGAAAACAGGAGTGTTCATGGAGTGGGTTCGGAGTCAGTTTTCTGTGACTTCTAAGGCGCCATACACAAATTACGTGACGCTCTAGGGTGGGGGGGGGGGGGGGGGTGGGGTGTGGTGTTAGTATGGCCAAGCGTTACGGTTCATACAACAGTTTTAGGATTTTCATACAAAAAAGCGTTACGAAGCAGGGAGGTGGGTCAAAACATGTCGATTTTAGCGTTTCGTAATAAATGAATGCTGCCTAATTGCCATTGGTACAAGTCTGTTAAAGGCACCATAGGCAAGGCATGTGGACTTCTATGAACTCCTAGTTCCCCCTCCCTGAAACCTATTGGGATCCCCTGAAATGCCTTTGAAACTCCATTAGACCCCCCTGAAGGTTTCTGAAAACCCCTTGAAATGCCCCTGAGACCTCCAGGTACCCTCCCTGAAACGCTCAGTTCGAAGAAGATGGAAATAAACATTATTAACAACCCAAGCAACCAAAAGTTCGGATTCCACTTGAAAAACGAACTCAGAAGTTCAAGTTCGGTTCAATTCCGGTTTCGTTGAACTTAATTCTCCAAAAAGTTACTCTTGTATTGTTTATGAACTTGGAAGTACATGTACAAGCTTTGACTTCTCTTAAAAACGACATTAAAGTCTATAAAAGTTCCAAAAAGAACTTATGTTGAACTTTAAAACAGAGTTCAATCAAATACTAACCGAACTCATGTTGAACTTTTGCGTGCCTTTAAAATTCAAATATAGTTCATTTGGACATATTCCAACAACTTGAAAGCATCCGTTCCGAACTTGTTTCGAACTTGTTTTAAACTTACTACTCAAAGTTCGGATAAATATTAACCGTACCAAAAGTGAACTTCACTTGAACTTCGGCGACAGCGGGGCCGGGGAGAAGTTCTCATTCAATTAAATCACTCGGAAATCGAGCCCAGCAGCCACAGCTTGTGTTAATTTCACAAGTACACTTTGTTCCACTATAATATTTCAACGTACTTACTTGTAATCAACGTAAAGGATCCGTACTGTGTGGCTCAAAGGCTGCCCCCGCAGCGGACAAGTGTTCCCCCCAGGATTCCGCCGGGGGTTTTTCGGCTGCGCACAAAAATTTTCCAGCTTTGCTGGATGTTTTCACACCCGTCCAACTTGTCGCGGCAGCGCACCGGTAATCGACGCAATCGTAGTCACTGGAAACCAAGCTGAAAACTTACAATCTTTTCTTAAAGTCGATACACTGGCCCTAATTTATTGCTTTGCACTGCGAACCACAACAAACTGAAAATGTCAAACTGTGTAAGTTCACAAGAAGTTCCACGTGAACTTCTTTCGAACTTTCGACTTCATAAAGTATTCCAAGTTCAGGGAAAGTTCACACGTGAACCTGATTGAGCTCTTCTATATGATATCAGCACATTGAGTAAAATCCCACAGTGCCTAACAACACATACATGGAGTAGTGGTTAGGCACCGACTTTCAACGAGGAGAACCCGAGTTCAAATCTCAGTAAGTAAAATACATCAAAAATTATTTCAAGGTATTAGTCTATTTGGATTCCACATGAACTAATGTTTCTTAATAATAAATTACTTTTGAGGACTAAACACATTTTTTTTATTTTTTAGAAGTTTATTATCAAGCTGAATAGCGTTCCTTTCAGCAACACAAGTGTACTTTTTGTGAACTCAAGTTCGGTTAATTACTTAAAAAGTGAGCTGAATAGAATGCTTTTCATCTTGCTTCGAATAGCTGATTAAGCCCAAACATGCTATTTTATCCGAATATTTGGTTGCTTGGGAATACAGTACAAAACCGAGAAACACGCATTGCTGCTACCTTTACAGTAGGAGGCTCAACTCTTTTTTGCCTTTCTCGAACACCAAAGTGTACTGAAAGGCTATATGTTCACTCAAAAAAAAAAAACGAATTTTCGATAGAAGGCTCAGAGAATCAAATCACATGCATCAATCAACTCAGTTTGACGAATTGAGATGAAGTCTGATGTTGTGTTGTGAAGATGTTGTGCGGAAATAAACACTGAAGACTAAAAATTTCACGATATTGATTAAAAATTCGAGATGGCGGCCCAAAATTCAAGATGGCGGCAGTTTAATAGAGTTGTAAGCTTAAAAACTATGAAATACGGGTATATTTGGTATGAGGAAGATGTCTGAAGAGAAAAAAAAATGGCGGCCAGAAAATTGAAGGTGGTGGTTCAAAATCCAAGATGGCGGCTTCAAATTCAAGATGGTGGCTGTTCAATGGCATTTTAGGCTCCAAAACCATGTGATGTGTGTATATTTGGCATGGGTGAGATGACTGGAGTCTAAAAAGCTAAGTTGATGGGTTGTTGACGCTTATCCAATTGTGTTCGCTAAGTGAAACTTAAACATGTTGCAGTTTTCGAACGTCTACTGTATATATGGTATGCGGAAGTAGTCTGGAATCCGAAAATGGCGGCCACAATTTCGAGAGTTAGCACTCAATCAAAACGGCTACATATGACTTCTGGTGCTATGAAATGGGTTTTTATTATTTATTTATTAAAGAGACGAACCAGCCAAGGGCTGAAAGTCTCTCTAATAAAGACAAATCAATCAATCAATATTTATTTATTTATCTGTATTAACGATATTTTTAGCCCTAGGCTAGTTCATCTCGGGATCCACGCTTTACTTCCCTTCCGAAGGAAGAACTCACATTTGTGAGTTTGTCGGGAGTGGGATCCGATCCCAGGTCCTCGGCGTGATAGTCAAGTGTTCTAACCATCACACCAGGTCTGCTCCACATGGATTTTTGTTAAACGTTCGAAAGTGCAATAATCATCAACAAGGCCCATGAGCTTGGTTAAAATGGTGGTTGAAATGGATTTCCGAAGGCACGAGAACGGCGCCACCACCGCTAGGTGTATTAATTAGTGTTTCCATCCATATAACCAAATTAATGGTGTAAAAATATAGCCTACCCAACAAACATTTTCGTTGTACAAATGTGGAATAACTCTTAAGCAAACTTTACCTTAAGAGACTGTTATTCAGCTTGTTCTGTTTCTTGGGTATACACATATGTCAAAAAATTTTGTCGAAGACCACGAATGATCCAGTTCACTGTGCACGCGATTAGAATAAAATATAAAAGAAAAAGATAATAAGACGGTAAAGCTCTATGGAGCGTAAAATTTAAATTGTATTGAATCTTGTTAAACTAAGAAAAAAAATGTGAATAATTTTTGCCATGCTTGATTTCCAATAAGATTCCATCACACGTTTTCATTTTCAAGACACAGAATTATCAGTAGAGTAATGCGGGGCAAAAGTTCGCACCTAACAGACTTCACAAAATAACTATTGAACGAAAAGAAAACAATATCGTTTTTCTTCGTTAAATGGGTCCCTACCATGTTGCCTTCAAAACGTAGTACTAGATTTTTTCGCGTTCCATTTGTAGTTTTAGTTATACAATTTTTAAAACAAGTACTCCAATGCGAACTTTTGCCCCATAGTGGGGGCAAAAGTTCGCATTATGCGGGGCAAAAGTTCGCACCTTGTACAGGGTAGTTTATTGGTGTGATGTTCATTTATTTAATGCTAATTCATGTTCATATTTTCACTCTAGCAATGAAATCTGTTTCTTTCTGTTCTTAGCATTACGGCCCAAATGGAATACGACCTGGTGTTCAGCTTTTGTATAGAGTATCTTTTATGAAGACTTACACAACTATTAACTAAGAGCTGTCCTTTACAGCATTACTGAAGTTGTCAAAACACATTGTGGGGTAATCATAGAGATATGTGTTGCACAAAATACATGGGAAAAAATCAATTATGCAGCAAAACTGTTGAACGGGACCGTTATCGAATCTTATCCCCGTCAGAATGGTGATGAATTATAACTAGGAATTTACAAACTAAGCTATGAAAGACCCCGGTAAAGTAGATGAACATAAGACCTTTAGAAACATACGAAAAGATACAACGAGGATGACAAAAAAATGCTTTAGAATGTTTTTTAGCCATTTTTCATTTATTGATTTAAATGCGTGAACATAATGTTTGCCTTACAATCAATCTTCTTACAAAACTAAGTTTAGATCCTTTGCCGCAACGATTTCAGGGTGCATACTACTCATATTATGCATATATAGTAGTTTCTATACGAAATTATCATTGCTTCAAAGATTCTGTAATTATTTTGATGTACTAGACTCAGAAATCTAGTGCGAACTTTTGCCCCACAGCTACTGCGAACTTTTGCCCCACTGTCGAGGTTTTGAAAATGTCCCTTTTTGCAAGAAACACTAGTAGTTTATTGTTTATTCGAGTGCACCTCGCGAACTACTATGGAATAACGATTCTCCGACATAAAGAGGTTATGAGATTCTTCTTCTTCTTGTTACTACAAATTCTTATTCCAAAAGGTCCAAAAATTCTATCAAAACCCCTAGAAACACATTTTTTCGCATAACTCTGCCAAACCATAACGAAATCGTTCCAAATTTTTTTGACGAGTAGCTGACCTGATTATGTGTCGAACCCATACAAATTTGTTTGGGTTCTTAACTCGTGCTCAGAAAAAGACCCACTGCGAACTTTTGCCCCGTGCGAACTTTTGCCCCGCATTACTCTATCAGTACAATGTTAATACAGGTTCATTCATTTCATTGCT
>NW_026917575.1:19782-25000 GCF_035046485.1 Aedes albopictus
CTCTTTTAGGAACTTAGCTATAGGGGTGGTATATTAAAGCAGTGCGTAAAATAAAAGTACATTAAACCTCTTTTTATGCACCTGACAGGGGCTGGATAAAAATAGGGAACTTTGTGCATAAATTAGGTTAGGGCTTTAATGAGGAAACTTAGTTCGCGAGTACGGGTCTTACTCCAGCGCATTTGAGATGAGAACAAGGGTTTTTTTCAGGATGCTCCCAGAAAGCCCAGAAGAAGCGGGTTCCAAGGAGCTTCAGTGACATTTAGGGGGTTCCTGGGGCTTCAGGAAGCCTCAAACGGCCTCAGAGTACTTCAGAAAATTTACAGGAGTGCTCAGGTACGCTTCAAAGAGTCTCAGGGAAATCCCAGGGAAGTTCCAGAGGTTTTCAGAGGCGTTTTGGGAAGTTACAGGGGCATTTCAGGGGTTTCATGGGGTACCAGGAGTCTCAGGGACATTTCAAGCGACTTCAGGGGGATTTCTGGGGCTTCAAAGGATCTCAGGCTGCTTTAGGGGGTCTCAGAGGCATTTCAGGGAGTTTCTGGGAGAGTTGCGGGAGATGTCAGAGGCGTTCAAGGGGGTTCCAGGGAGTTTCGGGAGCTCAAAAGGTCTAGGGGTGCTTAGGGATTCTTGGGGGAGTTTCATAAGGTCTCGGCAATTCCGTGGGGCCTAGGCTGCGGCTTATTTTTCAAAAGTTGTTGAAACTTGGAATTCGTAAGCTCTTCTGGATTTAAATGACATAAAAAGGAAAACCTCTGAGTTTGAGTCAAAAATATTGAGATTTAGAGGTGGCGCAATCTCCTAAAAGTTCAATTTTCGAGTGAAAAAAAGGTGTTTTCACTTCAAGTGCCAAAACTCTTTCAATTTTCAACCGATTTTCAATCCTTTTTATGAATCTCTCACAAATAAAATTTTGAATAAACTTGTAGAACATTAATTTTTTCCAAAGTCATGCAAAATAAGAGTTTTTAAAGAATTAATTTATTTTTTTCTTCTATTTAAAAAAAAAACTGACTTTGGGACCCGATAACTTTTTAACCGCTCAACCGATTTCAAATCTTTTGGCGTGCTTTTGTAGATATTCCGGTTGCCTATCTTTGTTCTGAACAAACTATTCGTCAAAGTATTCATTTTTATTATACTTTTCTCCAAAAACTACCAAAACATGTCTTGAAACTTAATCTCTTTTTGTAAAATTTTAGTAAAGGACGATTTTTTGTAAGTTTTTACTCTAAACCAAATACTAAGCATCATATTTAGGAATATAGAACACAGTGAAAGACTTTTCTCGAAAAAAAAAAAATTCCTCGCATTTAGAACATGAAAATATTTTTAAATTCAGAGCACTCAAAAAGTTGAAGTTTAAGGCTTCAATATGATTATTTGGAATAAATTTTTCACTTCAAGCCCGAAATTAAGCATGAAAACTATTAAAATTTTGCCAAAACTCTCATATTTCATGTAAAATACGTGTTTCTGAACGGTTTTTGATATTTATCCATTTTGAAACTGTTATTAAAGGTACCGTTTATTCCCAGCATTCTTAGGCAACAAAAATATTTACAAAAGCACGCCAAAAGATCAGTCAAGCGGTTAAAAAGTTATCGGGTCCCAAAGTATTTTTTTAGTTAAAATGAGAAAAAAATAAATTAAAAATTGAAAATCGGTTGCAAATTAAAAAGTTTTTTTTTTTTATCTAGTTCGTTTATTTGGGGCTCAATCGCGTATAACGCTTTACGGAGCCGAGGATCTTTCTTTGTACTTAATAGTATACATTATACAGAGTAATAACTTTTTAATGATATCTGTTAGTAATGGGTGGAAGCCAGGGTACTCGTGGCAGCTCGAGGTTAGAAGGTCACATTTTGAGGGATGGACAGGGTAAGGATTGGGCCAAAGGTTTCACTGCTGCTCATCCGGGGGTGAATCGCATCTTGCTGGCGTATTCGGTGCCTTGTAGTGTTGGTACCAACTTGTTGTGGGACTTGGTCTTCCGGATGGCCAGGAGCAGCTTGGTAACACAAAGAGGACAAAACAGAGAAAAAAAAACTGGAGAAGAAAACACAAGCAAATTAAACTTTTATACCAGCAGAGCTAAGAAAGTCGAAAATACATCCCATGTATGTGACATCGCGGGTCCCCAACACATCTCTCACAAGAACAAAGGGTTGTCTACCTCGGGCCTCAAGGGTATCCAAAAGTAGCGCTCTGGAGGCGTCATTATCCGGGCATTGCCAAACTACGTGGTCGATGTCATCATAACCGGAACCGCACTTAGTACAAACATTGCTCAACGCGAGGTTAATCCTGTGTAAATGCGCGTCTAGCGAGTAATGGTTGGACATAAGTCTTGACATCACGCGAATGAAATTGCGACTTACATCCAGACCATACCACCACACTCGCAAAGAAACATTAGGAATAATGGAATGTAACCACCGTCCCAGCTGGCCATCTCGCCAATCATTTTGCCAACTTTGAAGAGAACTCTGGCGAACAAAATGGAAAAATTCATCATGTGAAATTCTTCTATCATAGATCTCACCTTCCTGTGCGCCCACCTTTGCGAGAGAGTCCGCCTTCTCATTGCCATAAATTGAGCAATGTGAGGGGACCCATACAAAGGTAATCTTGTATGATCTTTCGACCAGTGCACCCATCTGCTCCCTTATTTTTGTAAGAAAGTAAGATGGATGTTTTACAGGTTTCATCGACCGGAGTGCCTCAATCGAACTAAGGCTATCCGAGAAGATGAAGAAATGGTCTACGGGCATGCTTGAAATCATCCCCAAAGCGAAATTGATTGCTGCCAGCTCAGCAACATAAACCGAACAAGGTTCCTGAAGTTTGCGGAAGGCGGTGAAATTTTCATTGAAGACACCGAAACCAGTGGATCCATTTATGCGAGACCCATCAGTGAAGAATCTCTTACAGGAATTGACATTTTGGTACTTTTCGTTAAAAATGCGAGGAATAGATATACATCGAAGTTGATCTGGTATTCCATGAATAGCTTGTTTCATGGACAGATCGTATTTAACAGAGGTACTGTCATTAGTGAAGTGTACACGGGGAGGATTATAACTTGGTAGGCTTATGTCAGATGACATGTAGAACAGATAGATTCTCATGAATTTTGATTGAGTGTTCAGACTGAGCATTTCTTCGAAGTTTTCAATGACAAGTGTGTTGCTCACTCCACACTTGATAAGTAACCTTAGCGAGAGCTCCCAGAATCGGTTCTGGAGAGGTTTCACCCCTGCCAGGACCTCAAGGCTCGCATTATGCGTTGAGTGCATGCAACCGAGGGCAATACGCAAACAACGATATTGAATTCGTTCCAGCTTTATTAGGTGGCAGTTTGCTGCTGAGTAAAAGCAGAAAGAGCCATACTCAATAACAGAGAGAATAGTCGTTTTATAAAGTTTTATGAGGTCTTCCGGGTGAGCACCCCACCATGTTCCGGTAATTGTGCGTAGAAAATTGATCCTTTGTTGACATTTTTGCACCAAATACTTGATTTGGGTTCCCCAAGTGCCTTTTGAATCAAACCAGACCCCAAGGTATTTCGAAGTCAAAGACTGGTCGATTTCTATTCCCAAAAGATTGAGTTTCAGTTGGGCTGGGTTCCGCTTTCTAGAAAACACAACCAATTGAGTTTTTTGCGGAGCAAACTCGATCCCTAAATCTCTTGCCCAGATTGACAGATTATTTAGAGAATTTTGCAATGGTCTTTGCAACATTTCTGCATGTGGGCCTTTTAGAGAAACCACAGCATCATCTGCAAGTTGTCTTAGCGTGCATTGTCCTTCCAAGCAACTATCAATGTCTTTCACGTAAAAATTATAAAGCAAGGGACTTAAACATGAGCCTTGGGGTAGGCCCATGTAACTAATTCTGGAAGTTGTCAGTTGTCCGAGATTGAAACTCATATGTTTTTCTGACAACAAATTATACAAGAAATTATTCAAAATACCTGGAAGTCCACTATTGTGCAGTTTTTCTGACAATATTCCTATGGAAACTGAATCAAAGGCGCCCTTAATATCCAAGAAAACTGAAGCCAGTTGCTCCTTTTCCGCAAAGGCCAGTTGAATATCTGTTGAAAGCAACGCTAGACAATCGTTTGTTCCTTTGCCCTTGCGAAACCCGAACTGTGTATTTGAAAGCAAGTTATTCGATTCGACCCAATGATCGAGTCGTGATAGGATCATTTTTTCCAACAATTTCCTTAAACATGATAACATAGCAATTGGGCGGTATGAATTATGATCAGACGCTGGTTTACCAGGCTTTTGAATACCTATTACTTTGACCTGTCTCCATTCATGCGGAACGATGTTGTTCTCCATGAATGAGTTGAACAGGTCCAGTAATCGTCTTTTCGCGATATCTGGGAGATTCTTAAGAAGATTGAACTTGATCATATCGCTTCCCGGAGCGGAATTGTTTGAAGAAAGAAGAGCCATAGAAAATTCCAGCATAGTGAAGGGTCTGTCCAGAGAACCGTCTCTTGGGGATGTTTCCCAAGAAATCGGTTGTGCTGGGACTGAGTCTGGGCAGACCTTTTTCGCGAAGCTGAATATCCAACGGTTGGAGTATTCGTCACTCTCATTAGAAGAAGAGCGGTTTCGCATGTTGCGAGCCACTCTCCAAAGCGTTGTCATTGAAGTTTCTCTTGAGAGACCCTCAATGAAGTGTCGCCAATAACTACGCTTCTTCGCTTTCAGCAGGTTTCTCAGCTGTCTTTCGAGCTTTGCGTACTCTTGATAAAGATCTGAGGTACCGTGCCTACGAAAAGTTTTGAAAGCATCAGATTTTTTAAGATACAACTGGGTGCAATCATCATCCCAGCCTAGTGTGGCTGGTCTTCTTTTGAAGGTTGCACTTGGAACACGTCGTTTTTGTGATTCTAATGCACTCTTATATATCAGTTCAGACAGGAATCGATACTCATCCAAAGGTGGGAGGGGATTGAATGATTCGATGCCAAAAGATACCGCTTCTGCATACTTTTGCCAATCGATATTCCTTGTGAGGTCAAAAGGAACCTGAATTGGATGGTCTGACCTTTCACTATTATGCTTTATGGTGGTTATAATGGGTAAGTGATCACTACCATGAGGATCCTCGATTACCTTCCACAAGCAATCGAATGATAGTGAACTTGACCCCAGTGATAGGTCGAGACGACTTTCTTTGCCGTCAGATGCAATACGTG